>NC_063367.1:3443951-3444029 GCF_021869965.1 Rhincodon typus | reverse complement strand
CCTCTGAAAGTGTGGCACTCCCTCAGGGCTGACCCTCTGAAAGTGCGGCACTCCCTCAGGGCTGACCCTCTGAAAGTG
>NC_063367.1:3441115-3443941 GCF_021869965.1 Rhincodon typus | reverse complement strand
ACCCTCTGAAAGTGCGGCACTCCCTCAGGGCTGACCCTCTGAAAGTGTGGCACTCTCTCAGTACTGACCCTCTGACAGTGTGGCACTCTCTCAGTACTGACCCTCTGACAGTGTGGCCTCCCTCAGTAGTGACCCTCTGACAGTGTGGCACTCTCTCGGTACTGACCCTCTGACAGTGTGGCACTCTCTCAGTACTAACCCTCTGACAGTGTGGCCTCCCTCAGTACTGACCCTCTGACAGTGTGGCCTCCCTCAGTACTGACCCTTTGACAGTGCAGCAATCCGTCAATAATGACCCTCCGACAGTACATTAATCCTGCAGCACTGACCCTCCGAAAGTGCAGCGCTCCATCAGTACTGACCCTCTGACAGTGTGGCACACCCTCAGTAGTCTCCCTCCGAAAGTACGACTCTCCCTCAGCACTGTCCTTCTGACAGTGCAGCACTCCCTCAGTACTGACCCTCCGACAGTGCAGCACTCCCTCATTAGAGACACTCTGACAGTGCAGCACTCCCTCAATACAGGCCTTCTGACAGTTGGTTCTTCCACAATTCTGACCCACTGACAGTGCAGCAATACCTCATCACAGACCCTCCAACAGTGCGGCACTCCATCAGTGCTGGCAGTTGGACAGTGTGGCACTCTCTCAGTACTGAACATCTGACAGCGTGGCACTCCCTCAGTACTGACTGTCTCACAGCGTGGCCCTCGCTCAATACTGACCTGCTGATAGTGTGGCACTCCCTCATTTCTGACACTCCGACAGTGCTGCAGTCCCTCAGCACTGACCCTCCGACTGTGTGGCACTCCCTCAGCACTGACCCTCCGACTGTGTGGCACTCCCTCAATACTGACCCACCGACAGTGTGACACTCCCTCATTCTGACCTCCAAAAGTGCGGCATTCACTCATTACTGCACATCTCACAGTGTGGCACTCCCTCAGTACTGATCTTTCAAACAGTGCGTCACTCCTTCAGGAGCAACCCTCTGATAGTGCGGCTCTCCCTCAATAATGACTCTCCGACACTGTGGAACTCCCGCAGTACTGACCCTCTGACAGTGTGGCACTCCTTCAGTGGTGACCGTCCAAAAGTGCAGGACTCCATCAGCTCTGACGCTCCAACAGTGTGGCACTCCTTCAGTACCGATCCTCTGACAGTGTGGAACTCCCTCAATATTGACTCTCTCACAGCATGGCACTCCCTTAATACAGACCTGCTGATAGTGTGGCACTCCCTGATTACAGACCCTCCGACAGTGTAGCATTCCCTCAATACTAACTCTGCACGAGTTCGGAACTCCCTCATCCCTGACCCTATGTGAGTGCGACACTCACTCAACACTGACAATCTGATAGTACAGCGCTCCCTCAGTACTGACCCTCTGACACTGCGACAATCACTCAGTAATGATCCTCCGAAAGTGTGGCACTAACATCAGTACTCACCCTCTGACAGTGTGGCACTCCCTCAGCACTGACCCTCTGACAGTGCGGCTTTCCCTCAGAATTACCCTTCGACAGTGCAGCAATCCCTGAATAATGACTTTCTGACAGTGCGTTAATCCCTCAGTACTGACACTCTGAAAGTGCAGCACTCCATCAGCTCTGGCACTCCAACAGTGTGGCACTCTTTCAGTACCAAACCTCTGACTGTGTGGCACTCCCTCAGTACTCACCCTCTGACAGTGTGGCACTCCCTCAGTACTCACCCTCTGACAGTGTGGCACTCCCTCAATACTGACCTGCTGATAGTGTGGAATTCCCTCATTACAGACCCGCCGACAGTGCGGAAGTCCATCAGTAGTGACCTTCTGACAGTACAGCACTTCCTCAGTACTGGCCCGCTAACAGTATGGCACTCCCTCAATACTGACCCTCTGACAGTGCGGCCCTCCCTCAGAACTGAGCCTCTGACAGTGCAGCACTCCCTCAGAACTGAGCCTCTGACAGTGCAGCACTCCCTCAGTACTGACCCTCTGACAGTGTGGCACTCCCTCAGTTGTGAACCTCTGATAGTGCGGCACTCACTCAGTTGTGAACCTCTGACTGTGCGGCACTCCCTCAGTACTGACCTGCTGATAGTGCGGAACTCCCTCATTACAGACCCTCTGACAGTGTGGCACTCCCTCAGTACTGACACTTGAACAGAATGGCACTACCTCAATACTGACTCTCTGACAGCGTGGCAATGCCTCAATACTGACCCTCTGACTGTGCAGCAATCCCTTAGTATTGATCCTCTGACAAGTGTGGCAATGCCTCAATACTGACTCTCTAACAGGATGGCATTACCTCAATACTGACCCTCCGACAATGCGCCACTCCCTCAGTACTGACCGTCTGACAGTACGGCACTCCCTCAATACCGAGTCTCTCACAGCGTGGCACACCCTCAATACTGACCGCTGACAGTATGGCATCCCCTCAGGACTAACTCTCCGACAGTGCTACACTCCCTCAATACTGACCATCTGACAGTACAGCACTGCCTCAGTACTGGCCCGCTGACAGTGCGGCACTCCCTCATTACAGACACTCCTACAGACTGGCACTCCCTCAATAGCAACTCTGCGGCAGTTCGGAATTACCTCAATACTCACCCTCTGACAGTGTGGCACTCCCTCAGTATGGGCCCTCTGACAGTGTGGCACTCCCTCAGTACTGATTCTCCAACAGTGCAGCGCTCCCTCAGCACTGACTCTCCGACAGTGCAGCATTCCCTCAGTACTGGCCCGCTGACAGTGCGTCACTCCCTCAGTACTGACCTTCCGACAATGCGGCACTCCCTCAGCACTGACCCTCTGACAGTGTGGCACTCCCTC
>NC_063367.1:3424256-3441105 GCF_021869965.1 Rhincodon typus | reverse complement strand
TCTGACAGTGTGGCACTCCCTCAGTACTGACCTTCCGACAGTGCGGCGCTCCTTCAGCGCTGACCCTCCGACAGTGCGGCACTCGCTCAATACCCTGCCCCTGAGGCTGATGTGTGGCAGTTAATGACTCCATCCAAAGGCTCAGGTACATGCACAGGTTAATGCTGCACTGCTATAGAGCGTATGCCCTGACACTCGAGTGGAGCACAGAGGGTTTTGGAATGTGCCCTTTCCACTCTCAGTGCTTCCTGCATGTCGTATTCCACATGGAAGGGAACTGATTCATCAGCTGAGGGAGATAACCAGCAGGAGGTTTCCTTGCCCATGTTTAACCTGAAGCCAGGTCACTTCACGGTCAGAGAGTCAATGTTGAGGACTCCCAGGGCAATTCCCTTTCGACTGTATCCCACTGAGGTGCCTCCCTCTGCTGGGCTTATCCTGTCAGTGGGACAGGAGCTATCCAGTGATGATGATGGTGGTGGCATTTATTGTAAGGTATGATTTTGTGAGTATGACTGTGTCAGGCTGTTGCTTGACTCATCTGTGAGACAGCTTTCCCGATTTTGGCACCAGCCCCCAGACGTTAGTGAGGACGGCGTTGCAGGATCACAAGAGCTGTTTTTGCTGTTGTTGCTTTCTGTGTTAGTTGATGCCAAGTGGTCCATCCGGTTCCATTGTGTTCTTCAGGCTTCGTGACGATGTGATATTGGATACTCAATGGGTCGTTGGGCCATGTCAGAGTTAATCACAAGTCCCATGTAGGACTGACCCTGACCAGGAAAGGACAGCAGACAGAACAGCAGCTGGGATGGACAGACTGGGGTACAGACCCAGGTCCTGCACCTAGAACCTGCTGAACCGGAATTGTTTGTCCACAGAATGGAGGGAAAAGTGGGGTGTGGGATTGGGGAGGGGGCACAGTGTGATATTTTGTTAGGACCCTCACCACCCTCTGGGTGTCCATGGGCTGCCCCCTTCCCCTAAGGGTTTCCCTGATGAAAGGTTTCCTCCTCTGGGAAACATTAATGAACCCAACCTTTATTTTTATGACAATTGACAATGGTTATGCAGCCACTCCAATCAGGTTTTTCAAAAATTCATTCAAATTCGTCCATCTGCAATGATGGGATTTCAACATTAGCCCAGGGTTCGGGATTACTAGCCCAGTGACATTATCGCAATGTTTCCTGCCCCTCTGCAGCCACCTGGGAGTATTTGTTCAAGCCAATAGTGTTGTACCCATCCACTGGGGACAGAAGGTAGAGAGGGATTAAAGAAATTGGGCTTTTCCTTTGCTTTTCCGTCATTGTCTGAGGTTCCAGTGCATATCCATCAGCTCCTCTTAACACCATCCCATCTGTCTACATCCCTGGTGTATATACCCAGGAAGGAAGAAAGATTTGCATTTATATATCCTCTACAGCCTCTTGACATTGCAAAACCCATTGCAGCCAACAAAATACTTTTGAAGTGCCTCCCCATTGAAATGTTGAATTTGTGCACAGCAAGCTCCCACAACAGGTAATGTGATGATGGCCAGGTAATCCCTTGTTTTGTTTATTCATTGATGGGATGTGGACATCACTGGCAGGGCCAGCATTTATTTCCTGTCCCTCGTTGCCACCCCCACCTTGAGAAGTTAGTAATGAGCTGCTTTCTTGATCTGCTGCAGTCCACGTGCTGGGGGTTGACCCACAATGCTATTAGGGAGGGAATTCCAGGATTCTGATTCAGCAACAGTGAAGGAACAGCGATACATTTCCAAGTCAGGATGGTAAGTGGCTTGGAGAGAAACCTGGAGGTGGCGGTTTTCCCATGTATTTGCTGCCCTTGTCCTTCTAGATGGAAGTGGTCATGGGTTTGGAAGGTGCTGTCTGAGGATCTTTGGTGAATTTCTGCAGTGCATCTTGTAGATAATACACACTGCTGCTACTGAGCGTCAGTGGTGGAGGAGGGAGTGAATGTTTGTGGATGTAGTGTCAATCAAGCAGGCTGCTTTGTCCTGGATGGTGTCAAACTTCTTGAGTGTTATTGGGGCTGAATTCATCCAGGCAAGTGGGGTGTATTCCATCACACTCCTGACTTGTGCCTTGTAGATGGTGGACAGGCTTTGAGGAGTCAGGACATGAGTTATTCACCACAGTATTCCCAGCTTTTGGCCTGGTCTTGTAACCGCTCTGTTAATGTGATGAGTCCAGTTGAGTTTCTGGTCAATGGTAACCCCCAGGATGTTGATAGTGGGGGATTCAGTGATGGTAACACCATTGAATGTCAAGTTGCAATGGTTAGATTGTCTCTTATTGGTGATGGCCATAGCCTGGGATTTGTGTGGCGCGAATGTCACTTGTCACTTGTCAGCCCAAGCCTGGATATTGTCCAGATTTTGTTGCATTTAAACATGGACTGCTTCAGTATCTGAGAAGTCACAAACAGAGCTGAACATTGTACAATCATTGGCGAACATCCGGGAGAACTCTGCTGCCCGCCTTCAAAATAGTGCCATAGAATGTTACACCGAACAATATCCCTGACAATGTCAGCCCCTCTGACAATGCAGCATTGCCTGAATGCCACAGAAGGCACAGCTTACAGCCTGTGCTCAGTCTCCGCAGTGATGCCTAAATTTTCTGACTCAGAGCTGAGTGCAAATCCACTGAGCCACAGCTAATAGCTACACAAAAGCTCTGTCACATTACAAACCAATCTCTGCAGCTCATTGGAGTCTCTTCAGTATTTACTCATTTCCACTTATGCCACGGCCCAAAGGGTTCAATAGAAAGAGGGAGTTTACATTTCCAATGGTACAATCCTGGTCTCCAAGGCTGCAGTTTAAGATAAATGTAATATCAGCCCATTACTTTGTGACTACACTAATGTAAATTGATACTCTGCTTACAGACTGCATTGAGAATACATCCCGCAACTAAGAGGGAAATGGAGAATAAGCTGTAAAGTGCACAGAGGTTTCTGGGAAGAATTACCTTTTATAGGACTGGGCAGAACTTTACAATCAATTTTCCAATCATTGTTGCATGCTTGCAATTTAAGCTTTGTTATCATCTGACAGGGCATCTTTTATCAGGTTAGCAGCCAGAGAATCTATTCATTTTACTGAAAATCTGTGCATGAAGACAAGAGCAACTAAGATGGAAGATTTTGTGTAATGCCCAAGTGTAGTTTGACCAGTTTAAACATTCCTTGGGGATATCACTGGTTGAATGAACTTCGATTGTCCATCCCTAATTTCCTTGGAAAACGGGGAAGTGAGCTGCCTTCTTGAATTGCTGCCTGCAATCATCAGGGAGTTGAAACACCCACAATGCCATTAGGGAGGGAATTTCAGGATTTCGACCCAGCAACCGTGAAGGAACGGCGATATATTTCCAAGTCAGGATGGTGAGTGGCTTGGAGGGGAACTTGAAGATAGTGGTGTTCCCATATGTCTGATGCCCTTGTCCTTCTAGATGGAAGTGGGTCGTGGGCTTGGAAGGTGCTTTCTGAGGATCTTTGGTGAATTTCTGCAGTGCATCTTGTAGATAGTACACACTGCTGCTGCTGAGCGTCGGAGGTGGAGGGAGTGGGATGTTTGTGGATGCAGTGCCAATCAAGCGGACTGCTTTGTCCTGGATGGTGTCAAGCTTCTTGAGTGTTATTGGGGCTGCACTCATCCAGGCAAGTGGGGAGTGTTCCATCACACTCCTGACTTGTGCCGTGTAGATGGTGGACAGGCTTTGAGGAGTCAGGAGGATTGATTTGAGGCGGAACTCCCAGCCTTGACCTGCTCTCAGAACCACAGTAGTTATATGGCTGGTTCAGTTCAGTTTCTGATCAATGTTTATGCCCAGGATGTTGATGGTGGGGATTCAGTGACTGCAACAAGATTGAATGTTAAGGGGTGATAGCTAGATTCTCTCTTATTGGAAATTGTCATAGCCTGGCATTTATGTGGCACAAATATTACTTGCCACTTGTCAGCCCAAATCTGGATATCGTCCAAATCTTGCTGCATTTGAACATGGACTGCCTCTGTATCTGAGGAGTCACAAATGGTGCTGAACATTGTGCAATTATCAGTGAACATCCTACTTCTGACTTTATTTTTTTTTATTTAAAAAAATATACTTTATTCGTAGAAAATACAAAAAAAAACACATTTTCACCTACCCGGTCATGCTAGCTGCCCTGGGTTACCCTGGGGGTACGTACACCAACTAAAGGAAAAAAACAAAGGAAAACGAAAAACTCCGGCGGTCATCTCTACCTGTAGTCATAGTTGGCCCCCTGACCAGTTGGAGGAGGCGCCAGCTGGGCCCAGTTTCTGAACAGCCCACTTCTGACTTTATGCTGGAGGGACAATACGTGACAATAAATAAATCAAATCAATGTTCGAACCTGCATTTCGATGGCTTCATTTTTGGCTTAGCACTTCACACATGTCTACAAAACCCATGATGTTGCACTGGCATCTGACACCCTCACATTAATTTGATACTCTCCTTCAGCAAGGCCTCGTTTTAACAGTCACTAACCATTTCTCAGATAGTGACCTGACAACACCATCTGGTGTGATGTAAAGTAATTCATTAGAATCATTGGCGAATGTGACACCACATTTTATTGGCTTGCTTTGCTTCTTTCGAGCTAAACAGTTAGAAAACTGCTTGCTCTACACTGGGCATGCTTTCCATTGTTTTATCCTCTGCATCCTGTCCTCTGGCCTTGATCTTTCTGCTGTCTTTTCTATGAATACTTATTCTTTGTTTCCGACATGTTGTCCCCACTAGCCCTGAATATCTCTCAGCAGAATTCGAAGCATTATCTGTCCTGTCAGTAATCCACTTTAACTCACATTTGACCATGTCAAAGCTTCTCCATATGTCAGTTTCTTTCTTGACAATAAGTTTGAGCTATATGGAGCTATTGATGAAGCAGCCGAACAGCTTAGGATAGTACCCTGAGGAACTCCTGCAGAGATGTCCTGGAGCTTAGATGACTGACCTCCAACAACCACAACCATCTTCCTATGTGTCAGGTATGACTCCAACCAGCAAAGAGTTTGCCCCCGATACCCATTGATTCCAGTTTTACCAGGGTTCTTTGATACCACACTTGGTCAAGGGTGGCCTTGATATAACAGGTTGTTACTCTCACCTCATCTCTGCTTTTCAGCTGTTTTTCAGTGTGTTTTTGTGTACCTGGGCAATTTTTGACATTGGACAAATGCCAATTTTGAAACAACTTGGCCAGGGGTGCAGGACGTTCTGGAGTGCCAGACTCAGCACGTTGACAGGGCTATGCAAAGGATATGGGCTCTTAGCTTTTAGTTAGTGTTATGTTTATGTATAACTCAATCTCCACTGACAACCTTGCCTGGGACCTAAAGCCTGTCTTCCATCTGCTCCTGTATGATTAGTAATTGGAAACCGTTGATTAAAATAAACTCCAATGAAAGTAGTTAAATGACGAGTCCAGAGAAGGACCTTGTATTAACAGAGGTGTGGAATTTACAGGATTGTCTCTAATTGTTCACAAGTACACAGTTAGTAATTACAGTACACTGAGTCAGCTCCCACACTCTGTGATTTCATTTCATTTTGAAGTCATTCACATTCACATCAGCTACACCCAACATTAAAAAAAAACCTTGTTTGTTCACTACATATTTACTGGAGAGACACAGAGACATGTAGGCTGAGCCTCTCACCCAGTGGGTTCGGTCTAGAAATGCATTTTAAATAAGATTGACGTGTGCTTTAAGCAGGATTGAATTCCAGGTTTATGTCATCTCACCAAAAAACTATCACTGTACAAGTGGTCTTATCGGGGTTTTGTATCATAAAATAGATTGGGTATTGTCCACCCATCACCACAACAACAACTTGCAATGATAAAGCAGCCAGGGGAGGGGGTGTGGAGGTACAGGGGCTTGACAGCTCTGCTGGGTGGGAGGCACTGTTTGGCGAAATGTAGTCGTACCCTTATTGTACTGGCTGGTTTGCTGTAGTCATGTGATTTCTACCTCTGTGGGAGGTACCTTTGTGTGCAGCATGTGGGAGACATGAACATCATTCAAAAGGTGTGGCAGCTGAAAATGTGTGGATTTTCTGAGCCCCGAGAGAGTCAGACACTGAACGATACTGCGAATAAAAAAAAATACAGCCTGCTACTTTCTTAGGGTGACTGGCTGAGTCACAGTATCCATGAATTTTCAACTTCCTGCTGCTATGGAAATGAAAGGAGATATAAGGCAGAGTTGGAATATTTCCCCTCTCAAAGGAAAACAACGGCATAGCAACAGAATTAATTTTAAAGATAAACTGAGCTTGTAAGAATTACAACCCTACTATTTGTCTGCGGGAAATATAGCTCAGATCTCACTGTGGAGCAGAGAAGTCAGACAGGAGAGAGTTTGAAGGCTCTGAAGATGCATTTTGAACTCATATTAATGTTATGGATATAGAGTACTTGTTTGACATCAGAGCTCAACTGGGAAGGAAGGCTATTCATCAGAATGTGATAGCACAGATACATCTAGCCATATCCTGTGAGTATGGACAACTGAAAGGTAATCTCATCAAAGATAGGGTTCTCATAGGCATAAGGGATTCTGCCGTGACAGCACATCTGCTGAGAGAGGAGAAACTTATTGTCAAGAAAGAAACTGACGTATGCAGAAGCTTTGACATGGTCAAACGTGAGTTAAAGTGGATTCCTGAGAGGACAGATAATGCTTCGAATTCTGCTAAAAGATATTCGGGGCTAATGGGGACAACATGTTGGAAACAAAGAATAAGTATTCATAGAAAAGACAGCAGAAAGATCAAGGCCAGAGGACAGGATGCAGAGGATAAAACAATGGAAAGCATGCCCAGTGTAGAGCAAGCAGTTTTCTAACTGTTTAGCTCGAAAGAAGCAAAGCAAGCCAATAAAATGTGGTGTCACATTCGCCAATGATTCTAATGAATTACTTTACATCACACCAGATGGTGTTGTCAGGTCACTATCTGAGAAATGGTTAGTGACTGTTAAAACGAGGTCTTGCTGAAGGAGAGTATCAAATTAATGTGAGGGTGTCAGATGCCAGTGCAACATCATGGGTTTTGTAGACATGTGTGAAGTGCTAAGCCAAAAATGAAGCCATCGAAATGAAGGTTCGAACGTTGATTTGATTTATTTATTGTCACGTATTTTGTTACAAAATACAGTGAAAAGTGTTGCATAGTGCTGCTACTCTCTGGTGCCATCTTAAAACACAGAAAAATAAACCAAAACATAGAATGTAAATGAGGAAAAATAAAGAAATAAAGTAAAATTGTTCAACTTTATGATCCTCCGTGTTCAGTGCTGCACCATGGGACATGGGCCTGGTTGCAGGGCCCGAATCCCCTTCACCGCACTGCCAATGGAATAAAAACCATCACTGTTTGGCACCATCCTGTCTCCACTGATGCCACCACCACTATGAGTCCTCGCTGGACCCTGCCAATGCAGACATTGGGAACAGGAATAGGCCATTCGGTCCCCTCGAGCCTGCTCCACCATTTAGTAAGATCATGGCTGTAAGCTCAACTCCACCTTCCCATTTACCCCCGATAACCTTACACCCCCTTATTTCTCAAAAATCCATCTACCTTGAACTGAAAAATATTAAAAGACTTTGTATTTTTCTGCTGCCTTTTGAAGAAGAAAGTTCCAAAGACTCACGGCCCTCTGGGAGAGGAGATTTCACTGGGTCTCTCTTTGAAATGGGTGACTCCTAGCTCTAGATTCTCTCAGAAGAGGGAACATACTCTCCACACCTGTCCTGTCAAAACCCCTCAGGATCTTATATGTTTCAATCAAGTTGCCTCTTAATCCTCTAAACTCCAGTAGCTACAAATCCAGCCTCTCCAACCTTTCCTCCTGCCCGTTCCAGGTATTAGTCCAGTAAACCTCAAATACATCAATACAAAACATGGGTGGCACGGTGGCTCAGTGGCTAGCACTGCTGCCTCACAACGCCAGGATCCCAGGTTTGATTCTACCTTTGGGTGACTGTCTGAGTGGAGGGGTTTGCACATTGTCCCCGTGTCTGCATGAGTTTCCTCCAGGTGCTCCAGTTTCCTCCCACAGTCCAAAGATGTACAGGTTAGGCGGATTGGCCATGATAAATTGCCCATAGTGTCCAGGGGTATGTAAATTAGGTGGATCAGCCATGGGAAATGCTGGGTTGTAGGGGAATGGGTTTGAGTGTGATGCTTTTCGGAGGGGTGGTGTGGACTGAATGACCTGTTTCCACACTATAAGGATTCTATGATTGCTATGATGATTACATCCATCACACTTACATCCTTCCTTCAATAAGGTGACCAATACTGTAGACATGGTACACAGTACTCCCTCCAGCTCCTGTATAACTGAGCCATTCCTTTTGGATTCAATTCAATTCCCGTTATGATAAATGAGGGATGGACCACGAAGAGGATCGAACCTACGTTGACAGACCTGAGAGTGGATATCCATTTGCAACTGTGCATTTGATTTAAGTGGGTGAAGAGATCATCATAGATACCTTACAGTGTGGAAAGAGGACACTTGGCCCATCGAGTCCACACCGACCCTCCAAAGAGCATCCCACTGGTCTATCCCTATAACCCTGCATTTCCCACAGCCAATCCACCTAACCTGCACATCTTTGGACTGTGGGAGGAAACTGGAGCACCTGGAGGAAACCCACGCAGACACGGGGAGAATGTGCAAACTCCACACAGACAGTCACCCGAGGGTGGGATCAAACTTGGGTCCCTGGTGCTGTCAGGCAGCATTGCTAACCACCGAGCCACCCAGCTGCCTGTGGGGAATGGGTGGGTGGTTAACCTGGAATTATTTACCTAATGGCCTCCTCCATCTGGGCAGGTTGGAGACAGTGTTAACATTTGGGGGTGGCTTGATGTAAAGGTGGGCAACGTCAAAGTGGCCAGACCAGTGACTGGAGAAAATCATCGCACCATAACTGAAGCTGTGAATCTTGGTGCTGCTATGGTGTACAGTGTTGAATGTTGCAGCAGTTTTAACACACTGTGTTTTTCCTAGACATCATTAGCAACCTTCATACCAGTTGTTCAGCAGCTGAAACCTTGACCTTCATCTCACTGACAGCAGAATGGTCTTTGCAGTAAATTACACCAAACTGAATCAATTGAGATGAATTCGCACAGAAATCTATTTGGGTCTTACTGATTATTTCTGATTTTGACAATTGAAACCGGTCTGTTTCTGTAAAACATCACCAATAATCTGATGAAGTAGGCTGCCATTAATCAGTAAGAGCAGCAATGGGCCATTCAGCCCCTCGAGCCTGATGTAAATTGGATGAGCAGCTCTCTGCAGCAGCTTTGTATTTGAATAGCAGCTTTTCACCAGAATGAAACATCTCACAACACTTTCACAAGAAAGCTCAGATTCAACAGCAATAGAAGAATTGAGAGTAGTTGATTGAGAACCCGGGTTGGAGAGTCTGTGAAGTGAAAGAGTCTGTGAGAACATTAGACAGTCTGTGAGAGCCTGTGAGAGCATTAGAGAGCCTGTGAGAGTATTAGAGAGTCTGTGAGAGTATTGGAGAGTCTGTGAAGTGAGACAGTCTGTGAGAGCATGAGAGAGTCCATGACAGCCTGTGAAAGCATTAGAGAGTCCATGAGAGCCTGTGAGAGCATTAGAGAGTCTGTGAGAGTACTAGAGAGCCCGTGAGACCATTAGAGAGTCTGAGAGTATTAGAGAGCCTGTGAGAGCATTAGAATCTGTGAGAGTATTAGACAGCCTGTGAGAGCATTAGAGAGTCTGTGAGAGCATTAGAGAGTCTGTGAGAGTATTAGTGAGCCTATGAGGGCATTAGAGAGTCTGTGAGAGTGTTAGAGAGCCTGTGAGAGCATTACAGCATTAGACAGTATTAGAGAGTTTGCCTGAGTATTAGAGGGCTGTGAGAGCATTAAGAGACTAATTATTAGAGTCCGTGAGAGCATTAGAGAACATGTGAGAACATTAGAGAGCATGTGAAGAGCATTAGAGAAACCGTCAAGCCTGCTCTAACTTTCATTAAGATCCTGGCTGTTCTGATTTGTTCCTTGTTCATCAGAAACTGCCTTTCATGTTCTGCTGTTAGGGGAACAGGTCTAGAACCTGATCTTGTGTATTGCTGGAACTCTCTGGGAATGGACCCGGGGCTGTGTAAATTCTGCCTCCAAAGATATTCTACCAACCACAGCTGGTAATCAGAGTCATAGAGTCACAGAGGTGTACAGCAGAGAAACAGACTCTTTCATTCAACTTGTCCATTCCGACCAGATATCCAAAATAAATCTAGTCCCATTTGCCAGCATTTGGCCCATATCCCTCTAAACAGCCTTTTAAATGTTGTAATTGTACCAGCCTCCAATACTTCCTCTGGCAGCTCGTTCCATACACGCACCACCCTCTGCATGAAAAAGTTGCCCCTTAGGTCCCTTTTATATCTTTCCCCTCTCACCTTAAACCAATGCCCCTCTAGTTTTGGACTCCCCCACCCCAGACAGTGCAAGATTTCTTCACCAACTTTGAAATAAATTCATTTCTGTCATCAGCTGCTAGACACTGTGATGTCAGGAGTGTGCGCATCAGAACCATTGAGAATGGAATCAACAAAGATACAGTTGCTTCTCAGTAGAATCCATTACCGTCTGAGAGAAGAAATCCCTCATCTCTGTGTGAACTGGGAGACCCCTCATTCTAAGATTGTGCCACTGCTCCTAAACTCTCCCACAAAGAGAAACAGCCTGTCAAATTCTCTAAAAATCTTAATTATTTCAATAAGGTCATGTCACAATTTTTCTAAATTCAATTGAATACAGGTGTCACTTCTGCTCATTAGTAAATCCCTCCATTCCCAGGAAACTGCGCATTAATTGATTATTTTACGATAAATTCTGATATTAACATAGCAATAGAATTCTTTGCCATTGAAGTCTTGGATCCTGGTGTGTTGGGAACGGGATGCATATTTGTAAAAGAAATCTTTGCAAGACTGAGCAGCAAAGTGCAGGGGTTGGTGGGGGGGACGTGGGACTAGCAGAAAGTTCTTTCAAGCAGCTGGCATTGGCCACTTTGAACTGAATGCTGTTTTCTTTGATTCCAGTTAAGGGCTGATGTGTTCATTCAAAGATCAAACACAAAATGGTAACCATCAATGAAACTAGGAGCTGAACTATACTCATGTCCACAGATTGCTATACTTTCCATCCAATGCATGGACACCTTGACTGCATTGCCTGCATGTAGCAAGTGGTTTCTGAGCAGTAGTTATTTTTCTGAAGTACGCAGTACCATATTCCCTCTTGCTAAGGTATCCAAAATGAGAATCTTTAATTTGGAAAGTGTATGTAGAATACATCAGGAAATTGTTCTCACTGAAGGAGCTGGGAGACCATGGTTTCTGAAGGTCAGTCTTTGTACTCAGTGCCAAATGGAACTTAGCGATCTCGGCTTTAAGGTGTGTTTGGTTTATTCGCACACTCTCTAATCTGGGGTGATGGTGCGAATAACCAATTAAAGTGTCAGCCATGTTTCAGTGTCTCAAGTCTGAATCTGAGGCTCTGAGTTTGAGTCTTAGTCCAGACACTTTAACCAAATCTATGCTGAGATGCAGAAAAGGTGCTGACAGGTAGTGAGTAATCCAGAGGCCCAGGACATCGCTGGAGGAATTTCACTCAATTTACTCAACACAGGTCAATGGAGAGTTCGAGGATCCACAACGGAAATACCTTGGGAACATCTCTCGGGAACCCTGTCCCACACAAATCCCCACGAAACGCAACCTAAGCACAGACTGCAAAAACAATCCTTTCACTGCCTCTCCATGTCATTAGATGGGAGATGATAATGTGTAAACATAGAAATTGGAGCAGGATCAGGCCATTTATCCCATCGAATCTGATCCAACATTCATCATGATCATGACTGATCCTCTCTCACTGCCACACTCCTATTCCTTCCCCATACCCCTTGAGGCATATGGTGTCTACATTTAACTCTCTCTGTTTTAATTGTATTCAATGAATTGGCTTCCACCTCGTTCTGCAGGAGGGAGTTCCACAGGGTCATCACCCTCTGAGTCACTACACTAGTAATCCCCAGGCCCAGGTTAATCTTCGAGGGACTCATGTTCAACTACCACCATCGCAGCTGGTGGTATTCAAATTCAAATAATAAAGTCTGCAATTATTAAACTAGTGACCATGGCAACAATCATCAATTGATATTGAAACCCCATCAGATTCACAGATGTCTTTTAGGCATGGAATTCTGCTCTCCTTACCTGGTCCGGTCTATACGTAACTCCAGACCCACAGCAATGAGAAAGGCACTTAACTAACCTCTAGGATGGCAGCGTGAGCACTCAGGCCTGGGGCAATTAGAGCTGGGCAACAAATGCTGGCCTTGCCAGAAATGCCCACGTCCCAGGGAGGAATACATTTTATAAAAATGCCAGATGTCCCAGAGACAGCAAACTCAACAGGCCCCCAGCCCCCATCAAGCTTGACAGGACCCCAGTGCCACGGACATCTCCATCCAAACCATTAAGATCATCCCACTCCATACTACCATAGATGACCATCTCCCTCCCTTGCTAAAATCACTCTCACGGGGCTGCCATTAAATAGTTAGCTGTTAACTAGTACCTAGTTAGCTGGCTTGCACCTAGTACATCATTATAGACTTTATTAAAGGAAGAGTGATCTATGAACTGAATCTGTAAGGAAAGGAATAGAACATAGAACATAATTGTGCCAAACATGATGCCAAATTGAACTAATCCCTTCTGCCTGCCATTGGTCCATATCCCTCCATCCCTTGCATATTCATGTGCTTATCTAAAAGCCCCTTAAACACCCGTATTGTATCTGCCTCCACCCATCCCAGCAGCACATTCCAGACTCCTACCACTCTCTGTGTAAAAAAACCTGCTACTCACATCTCCTTTGAACTTTCCCATTCTAACCTTAAATACATGCCCTCATATTACGCACTTCACATCTGAGAAAAAGATTCTGTCCATCAACCTATCTATGCATCTTATAATTTTATAGACTTCTATCAAGACTTCGCTCAGCCTCTGCCGCTCAAGAAAAAACAACCTGAGTTTTCCTAGCCTCTCCTTATAGCTCGTACCTTCTAATCCAGACCGCATCCTAGTAAGCCTCTTTTGCACCCTCTCCAAAGCCTCCACTTCCTTCCTGTAAAATGGCGACCAGAACTGAACACAATACTATAGGTCTGGCCCAATCAAAGTCTTACAAAGCTGCAACATGGTTCTTGTACTCAATTCCCCAACCAATAAAGGCAAGCATGCTGTACACCACCTTTACCACTCTATCTACTTGTGTGGCCACTTTCAGGGAGCTATGGATTTGAATTGAACCCCAAGATCCTTCTGTGCATCAATGCTGTTCAGGGTCCTGCTATTAACTGTATACTTTTCCTTAACATTTGATCTCCTAAAGTGCAGCACCTCACATTTAGATGGATTAAACTCCATCTGCCATTTCTTCGCTGATATCTGCAACTGATCTATATCCCGCTGTATTCTTTGACAATGTTCTACACTATCCACAATTCCACCAATCTGTGTATCATCTGCAAATTTACTAACTCACTCATCTACATTTTCATTCGTCATATATATATACATATATAT
Organism: Rhincodon typus; assembly: GCF_021869965.1. Classification (NCBI taxonomy): domain Eukaryota; kingdom Metazoa; phylum Chordata; class Chondrichthyes; order Orectolobiformes; family Rhincodontidae; genus Rhincodon; species Rhincodon typus. The sequence continues at coordinate 3,427,400 of NC_063367.1, read as the reverse complement.
ATATACATATATATATATATCACAAACAGCTGAGGTCCCAGTATGGATCCCTGTGGAACACCACTAATCACGGACCTCCAGCCTGAAAAACACCCTTCCACCACTACCCTCTGCCTTCTATGGGCAAGGAAATTCTGAATCCACGCAGCCAAGTCACCATGGATCCCACGCATCTTAATCTTCTGGATGAGCCTACCATGAGGGACCTTGTCGAAAGCCTTACTAAAATCCATGTAAACAACATCCACTGCTCTACCGTTATCCAACATCTTTGTCACCTCCTCGAAAAGTTCAATCAAGTCAGTAAGACATGACCTGCCCCACACAAAGCCATGCTGACTGTCTCTAATTAGGCCTTGCTTTTCCAAATGTGCATAAATCCCATCCCTAAAAAATCTCTCCAATAACTTCCCAACCACTGATGTGAGACTCATCGCTTTATAGTTTTCTGAAGTACCCCTATTTCCTATGTAACAATATTTTGTCTGCTTGGAAAAGTGGATAGAATTTTTAGTTTGGTCAGAAAAAAAACTCCATAATTGCATCTTATCAAAATATCTCATTAAAACGTTATTTCAGTTTCAGTAAGTGAATATATTGCTCATTGGATGCTAATTTTCTGTCTGCTCTTAACATTCCAACTTGCTGTGAAAGGCATCACTTGAATCTGTGAGAACAAATGTAGTTAAACCAGTGACGTCAATAGCGATTACTATAGCTGTTGTAGTCTTTGCAATGAGGTCTGCCAGATGTACCTCATAGAATATGAGTTCCCTGATTGCAGCTGTTACTCTGGTCCAATTAGGGAGCCCTGGCTGACTGATAAGAACAAGAGTGTCAGAGGTTCTGTTCACTCTGAGAGCTGGCTTTGATGGAGGCAGACCTGTGTCAAGGTCTTTCCACGTGTAAATAAAGGATGACTTGGTGATGGGATACCAGCCTCGGTGGAGCGATGAGAGTAAAGCACATTCCCAAAGAAACCCATTTACAACTGCTCTCTTTGATTTGGGTAAGTTATTCTGGCATCATGCTGTTAATTGGGAAGCTTGACTTGTTCGATGCTGCTATCAAAGACTGGGGCCCATTATGTGGAAAGAGTACATTATTTTTTCCAGGCAAATGACATTGGGGCAGACAGCAAGCAATGAGAAATTTTCCTGACAGCATGTGGAACAGTAGCTTTTTCTGTCATTGGAAACCTAACTTTCCCTAATACTAGAACCTTTTAGGAGTTGATGGATTTAGTTGAGGAATATTATAAGCCCACGCCTCCTCTAATTCTCAGATGCTATCAGTTTTATTCAGCAATTCAAGAACTAGGGGAATCTGTATTGGGATTTTTGACAAAATTAAGATGACTGGCAGAGTCATGTGCACATTTAATGAGATGCTGAGAGACTGCTTGGTATGTGGGATTAATGATGTAATCATTCAAAACCACCTACGAGCTGAAGTCCAACAGGATTTCAAACAGGCCCTATAACTGGCTCTGTCATTACAGAATGTGGCAAGTGGAGCATGTGAGATACAGGGTATGCTGATGGAAGTGGACAACCTCACCAGGCCAACAGAGCTTGAGCGACACCACTTGAATAAAAGCAATTGTATAGCCTCACTCAGGATATATCCTGAACAGAGGGATTCTAAGTCAGCCCACATCAAAACCCCAAAACAAAGCCAAGCCTCAGCCAAATGGTTAAAATTTTCTTCAAGATCCAGGCCGGTGAGCCCTATTGTAGTTGCTGTCGATATGCGGATTTGAGACAGCAAAGGGGTCCTGTTAGACTTAAATTGAGTAAGAGAACTCATAGGCAGGTATCAGCAAGAGTGCACACCCTGGAAAACCCACCCACATCTGGTCTGGAACAGTTAAATTGTTTAGCAACATCCAAATCAGAACCAATCAAAATAAACATCTGGTTAAATGGTCACCCGGTTCTAATGGAGGTTGATGCCAGCGCGATTGTATCACTGATTGCAAAACCAGTCTTTAACAAAATTCGCTCTGGACTCCAACCCTTAAGTTTACTCAAGACCTCAGCTAAACTGAGAACTTATACTGGGGACCCTTCACAGATTAAGGGTACACCTTCGGCTCTGATCTTATATGAGAAGCTGGTTCAGTTACTGCTGATTGTAGTCAAAAGCTTGATTGGGCGAAATTGGTTGAGAAAGATTTACCTTGATTGGTTCAACATTTTTCAATTACAAAATGGCTGCCTGAGTGAAGTCCTAATTAAATACCTGGAAGTTTTTCAGGAAGGTCTAGGGACTATCAAAGGAGCCAAGGCCACCCTGCATGTTGACTAAGAAGCAATTTCACAGTTTTGCAAGGCCCGCCCAGTGCCATTTACCTTACAGGCAAAAGTAGAGGCAGAAATCAGAAGGCTGGAAAGTGAAGGAGTCATCAAACTAATCCAGTTTGTGAAATGGGCAGCAGTGGTTGTACCGATTGTGAAGACCAGTGGGTCATTTCACTTTGTGGAGATTTTAAACAAACAGTAAATGCTATTCACAGCTGGATAAATACCCAATCCCTTGCATACGGGATTTATACACAAAACTGGCAAGGGGGGCTGTCCTTCACAAAGCCGGACATGAACCATGAGTATTCGCAATTGTGATTAGATGAGGATTCCCTGAAGCAAGCCACAAATAATACCCGTGAGTGTTTGTACCAATACACAAAGCTATCATTTGGGATATCGTCAGGCTGTGCCATTTTTTAAGCGGACGATGGTGAACATTTTACAAGGTCTACCCCAGGTCACCATTTATCGAGGTGACGTGCTAATACAGGGAGAACCAATAGGGAGAACTTAGATAACTTGGACATAGCTGTTCGATGTTTGTCCGAGACAACAAGGTGCAGGGCTGGATGAACACAGCAGGCCAAGCAGCATCATAGGAGCAGAGAGGCTGATGTTTCAGGCCTAGACCCTTCATCAGAAAAGGGGGAGGGGAAGGGGGTTCCGAAATAAATAGGGAGAGAGTGGGAGGCGGATAGAAGAGGGATAGAGGAGAGGATAGGTGGAGAGGAAACAAACAGGTCGAAGAGGCGGGGATGGAGCCAGTAAAGGTGAGTGTAGGTAGGGAGTTAGGAAGGAGATAGGTCAGTCCAGGGAGGACGGACAGGTCAAGGGG
>NC_063367.1:3400447-3419256 GCF_021869965.1 Rhincodon typus | reverse complement strand
GTGTTCATCCAGCCCTGCACCTTGTTGTCTCGGATTCTCCAGCATCTGCAGTTCCTACTATATCTAATTCGATGTTTGTCCCAGCTAGGTTTATGCCTAAGAAGGGAAAAATGTGCATTCCAGGCCCCCCAGTGACCTACTTGGGCCACAGAGTCAACAAGACTGGGTTACACCTGTTGGAAGATAAAGTGAGGGCAATAAAAGGTTCCCCTGGCTCCCATGTCTGTCTAGGAGCTTCAGTCACTCCTTGGGCTGGTGAATTATTACGGAAAGTTCAGACATAACCTGGCCTCCATCCTGGCACTTTTGCATTAACTCCTAAAAAAGGGTCAACCTTAGAAATGGTCGCATAGACAAGCCATTTCTTTTAGGGAGGTGAAGAAATAGCTATCAACCTCTACGGTGTTGGCATTTTATGATCCCAAGCGAGATCTGGCATTGACATACGATGTCTCCCTGTACGGCATCAGGGTAGTATTAGCTCATAGGTGGCCCAATGGAGAGGATCAGCCAATAGTGCAAGCATCAAGGACTTTGGTTAATGCAGAGTGTAAATACCCACAGATAGAGAAGCAACGTTTGGTGGTCATATTTGGAGTCAGGGAGTTCCACCAATACCTTTATAGACATAAATTTGTAATAATAATGGATCACGAACACCTACTATGTCTACTTGAAGAAGACAAGGCTGTGCCACCCATCAGAGCTTCAGGCTGAATTCAGCAGTGGGCTCGAATACTCAGTGTGTATAAAGAGTCCATAATGGTCTTAAATTTTCTGGACACACTCCCTGCCAAAACTGAAACAGCTGGTGGTGATGGGGGAAGCCAATGGGCTGTCACAAACAGAATTGAAACCTTTTTGAATCCGGAGAGACCAGGTCACTGTGGAGGATGGCCTATTATTTTGGGGAACAAGAGTGATTGTCCTGAGCAAAGGTCGCCACAAGATACTGGCTGAACTCCACCAGGGTCATCCAGGGGTTTCCAAAACGAAGATGAAAATGAAGATAAAGGTATTTCAAATGGTTACACTACTTGGCTTTAAGCAAAACACACTTTATTCTTACTCCCAGTTAAAATACAATCAAAAGAAGAAATAATTGATATAACTTTAACTCTATTGGAAAACTTGACAGAATAATAGATTATTTAACTACTATACAGCACCCATTCCAATATAGTAAGTTCTCATAAGCACACCCCTTGGCAAAGGCAAATGCAGTAAAATAGATTGTCTCACAAGCGTTCTTTCTCCAGTCCAGGAGGAAAGAACACCAAGAGAATATTCTGGCAGATACAGAGAGAACCTAAGTATTTTGCTGTCAAAGGGAGAGATGTATGGCAGCTTTGAAACCCCAAATAACTACTGAAAGCTAAACCAAAACCCATTCAAGCTAATTCTATCGCTCTAAATTTCAAAAAAACTCAAGGCCTCACAAGCTGAAGTTCTGAAGAAGTTCTGAATTTCTGAAGAAGGGTCTAGACCCGAAACGTCAACCTTCCTGCTCCTCTGATGCTGCTTGGCCTGCTGTGTTCATCCAGCTCTACACCTTGTTATATCAGGCCTCACAAGCTGTTTGCTTTATTAGCTTCAAATTGACAGCTTGACTCCTCTGTCTTAAAATCTCTCTTAAAAAAAGGACAAAGTTCATCTATTAAAACCATGGTATTGTCACAATAGAACAAAGGATCAAACCGGGTATTGAGTATAACAAAGCAATGAAGAAGAGCAGCCACACAACAGTGGAATAATGTTACTGTAATGGAGCAAATACAGGTAACTCTGATTTAATGAAGGACACAAGCCAGAAACCTTTATGAAGCTGGTTTCAGAAGGTAGCCATGATAAGTATTATTGATTGCTGTTAAGAAAAACACCCATCAGGTTCAATAATGTCCTTTTGGGAAGCAAATCCTTACCTGGTCTGGCCTACATGTAACTCCACACCCACAGCGATGTGACCAACTCATCACTGCCCTCTTAAAACAGCCTAGAGAGCCAATCTATTCAAGGGCAGATGGGGCCAAGCAATAAATATGTCTTGTCAGTGACACCTACATCTCGAAGGATAAAGAAAAAATGTTGAAAGCGCCAGAAAACATCCAAAGGGAGGAAAACCAATGAACACGATGAGTGAGTGAGTCAGTAAGAGAGTGAGTGAATCAGGCAGTAAGTGAGTGAGTGAGTGAGTGAGTGTTGGAGTGAGTGAGTGAGTCAGTGAGTGATGGAGTGAGTGAGTGAGTCAGTAAGTGAGTGTTGGAGTGAGTGAGTGAGTCAGTAAGTGAGTGAGTGTTGGAGTGAGTGAGTGAGTCAGTCAGTAAGTGAGTGAGTCAGTGAGTGAGTGAGTGAGTGAGTCAGTGAGTGAGTGAGTGAGGGTGTGAGTCAGTGAGTGAGTCAGTAAGTGAGTGAGTGAGTCAGTAAGTGAGTGAGTGAGTCAGTGAGTGAGTCAGTGAGTGAGTGAGTGAGGGTGTGAGTCAGTGAGTGAGTGAGTGAGGGTGTGAGTCAGTGAGTGAGTTACCTCATGACCAGAACTAGTTGATATTCAAAAAGAAGGGGGATGGGAAATGAAGGGCTGTTTCATGGCTCTCTTTGTCAATGTCTGTATGTAATACTTTGATACATTCACCCTCAACCAGCCAATCCATCACTCAACATGTCCTCAAGTAGTTCTCCTCAGTACCCAATGTTTAGTCTGCTTCTCCTTATGGATAGTTTTGTTGTAGACGTCACTGAGCAGAAAGTAGAAAGCAGCTTGAGGAGGCTGATATGAGAGGTCCTGAGCATTCAGTGACAGTTCTTGCTAAAGCCTTGATGTTGTCAAGGTGAAGATACTGATAAAGAATATCACCAGGGTTGGGTTATACGACCCTGCTTTGGGTGTTTCAGTGGGGGAAGCAGCGGGGGGTAATGTATGACAGGTGAATTGCCCAATGTCTTCCTACCTGCCCTGTGCCAGTTCTGACAATATTGGGGAGGGGGTAGTGGCACCCCACCCATCCTTAGACCCATTCATCAATCACTGGCCCATCGCTGACACCTCAGGCCGTCAATCCACCTCCACTGTGTTGGGGTTCTGGTTGTGATCAGTAAAACTGCTGCTGCTTTGGATGGTTCAGATCACCCCCAGAAGCCTGCTTCTGACACTGGAATTTATTTAGGAATGTGAAGTGAAGAAGGCAGTTGACAGAGTTTCAGGGCAAAGAATCTCTGCATTTATTAAATACAAAAGGTGAGAGTATATCACAAGAAATAAAAGGCAAATACAAAACAGTGAAATTGACAATTACGAGACAGTTATAATAATGCTAACAATTATACAGAGGACAGTACTTAAATACACTATTAAATTAAACACAGGTTAAACAATATTAGAAGCTAAATAATAGCTTTAGTCACAGAAAACTTTAATCAGACTTTCTGATCTTGGGGTTCCCTGCATTGTCACCAGCCTACCTTCTCCTCCCTGCTAGCTAGGTTGGATACTTTGGGGTCTCATGGAAGTAAGCTCTGGACTGACCTATCCCCTTCCTAACTCCCTACCTACACTCACCTTTCCTGGCCCCATCCCCGCCTCTTTGACCTGTTTGTTTCCTCTCCACCTATCCTCTCCTCTATCCCTCTTCTATCCGCCTCCCACTCTCTCCCTATTTATTTCAAAACCCCCTTCCCCTCCCCCTTTTCTGATGAAGGGTCTAGGCCCGAAACGTCAGCCTCTCTGCTCCTATGATGCTGCTTGGCCTGCTGTGTTCATCCAGCCCTGCACCTTGTTGTCTCGGATTCTCCAGCATCTGCAGTTCCTACTATCTCTGATTCGATTTTATCACCACTGGGCACAGTCGCGTTTTGAATTGCAGCTGGCCGTTCCTGCTCACCGTAGCCGGTGCTTCGCTGAAGACTTTGGACGGTGTAGGCCTTCAGTCTGGGTTGAGTCCGCTGATGCGGTAAAACATGTTGTAGATGTATCTAGTGAGTACTTTGGTTTTTCTTACTTTATGGTGGATTTTATGGCCGGGTTTTCACCCCAGGATGTGGCTGAGGCCTTGTGGTGTTGGCCGGGTCATTGGTTGCTCGGTTTGCTGGTCGTGTTTGATCACCAGTGTTTGGAGATGGCTGTAAGGAGTTGTTGTCAGCGCAGTAGCTCTCTGGAGTCCTTCTCTTGTTGGTGGTTTAGGTGAGATCAGAGCCTGCGGATTATACTAAATTGCAGGTCTCTTACCTTAGCGCCAAAATCTGCGCTTTACAACCGCTGCCCCCTTTTGAGGTGAATTGCCTTCCTGATAGTTTAGAGTAGGTGTAAATATATTTCCATTAGGTGGAATGTCCAGTATTTCTTCAAATGAATATTAATTGCAGTTGGATGTCTAGGTATTTGTAAAGGTTCCATTGATCTCTGGGATAAAAGTTGTTGTCTTAGGTCTGGTTCATAGTTCTTTTAGAGCTGAGGTGTGAGTTGGATTTTCTAACTGAACAATGATTCCAGGCAGCTGTCCCCTGTGACTGTGTATTTACCCCGAGCATAGACCAGCTGCCTTTCTTTTCAATTTTAAAAGTTCTGTCAGAAGTCCAGGGTTTTGGTCCAGTACTTAAAATGATAGGTACTTTTGCTCAACCCTACAACTGCCGTAATACACTGGGCTGGAAAGGTGCTCATGTGGTGCTGGGGTAGTGTCCTTACCACTGGATCAGGAGGCCCAGGTTCAAGTCCCACTTGCCCTAGACTTGTGCCACAGCCTGCCCAAACAGACTGATTGAAATGCCAATACTGGGCAGCAACAGGAGGCCAGAATGGGATGGTCACCTTTTCACCAACAGGCAGGAGATAAGGCCGGGGGGGGTACATCTGCTAAGAAATACATCAATGGGGCACCCTGTGTAAAAATCACAACCTGCATCACGGCCACCTCCCAGCCCTTCTCCTCCCCTCCCAGGACCCACCCAGTCACCATCTTTGTGGGTCATCACAGCACCTCCTGCAGACGAAATTCTGGCGCTCCTGTAATGTCACGGGCCTAGTAATCCAGAGACCCAAGCTAATCCTCTCATGACGTGGGTTCAAATCCTAGCACGGTAGCTGGTGGGATTTAAATTCAATTGATAAATGTGGAGTTAGAAGCTGATCTAATGGCGATTGTCATGAAAATCCATCCGCTTCACTAGCATGGGAGGAAATCTGACGTCCTTACCCAGCCTACTGTAGACTCCTCACCCACAGCAATGTGGTTGACTCTTAATTGAGTCACTCAGTTCATTGACAACTCAAGATGGGAAATAATTACTCTCTGGAGTGGAGGATTCTGAAGATTACTGAACCTCTGACAGAAAAATTCCTCTGTCTTCATCTTCAATTGGAAATCTGAAACTGCTTCCATCCTCGTACAAGGCAGGGAGTAGGGGTTATGTTTGAAAAGGCTCACGAACGTCCTTTAGGGAAGGTTACTGCCATCCTTACCTAGTCTAGCCTACATGTGACTCCAGACCCACAGCAATGTGGTTGACTCTTAACTGGCCTCTGGGCAATTAGGGATGGGCAATAAATGCTGCCTGGTCAGTGACACCATGCATGAATAAAAAAAGGCTTTCCCCCAAAGATATACTTAAAACTTGTAACATTACAAAAGACTTAGACTCAAGATTTTCCAAAAGAGCAATAACATCTCCATACAGCATGTTTCCACTCTTTGTGCTTCAGTACAATTGTAATACTCTGAACGTTTATAATGTATATTCCATGTTGAATGCACAAACCAAATTGAAAGCACAATAGAAATGAACTTTTCTCTAGACACTGTCTTCTACTTGGAGGTGCTTCATTATAACTCCAATACCCTCTGATGTTCACAATGTATATCCCTCATTAGCCTGAGGCGTTTTCCCGTTCCCAGCCCCTCACTGTGTATGGTTGAAAGGTTTTAGGCACTGAACGTTCTCCATTGTGCCCTCTGCACTGACTGCCCCAAAACTCTACTGCGCCCCTCAACGTGTATTCCTGGGCTTTGGAACGAGCAAAACCCTTTCAAGAATACCTCTTTGCACTGTAAGGTTAGCACGTTTTAGGAAGACCAAAGATTGTCTTTCCCCAAGTTGATGGTCCTCCAGGCACAGACCATGTTTATCTCGGATTACATTCCTGGGAACAGCATGTAGAGCGCAGAGTCCTGTGTCACCGAGCTGCTTGGAATGAGTTATAGAGTAATTCAGTATGGAAACAGATGCTTCAGTCCAACCAGTCCATGCAAACCGCAATCCCAGACTAAACTAGTGCCATCTGCCTGCACTTGGCCCATATCCCTCCAAACCTTTCTTATTCATGTACCTATCCAAATGTCTTTTAAATGTTGTAACAATATCAGCATCCTGCACTTCCTCTGGAAGTTCATTCCACATACAAACCATTCTCTGTGTAAAAAAGTTGCCCCATATGTCCTTTTTTAAATTTTTCTCCTCTCACCTGAAAACCATGCCCCTGGTCTTGAAAGCCCCCACCCAACGGAAAAGACACCTGCCGTTCACTTTATCTATACCCCTCATGATTTTAGAAACCTCTATAAGGTCACCCCTCAACCACCGACACTCCAGTGAAAAAAGGGTCAGCCAATCCAGCCTCTCCCCATAACTCAAACCCTCCATTCCCGGCAACATCCTGGTAAATCTCTTCTGAACCCTCTCTAGCTTAATAATATCCTTTCTATAACAGGGTAACTAGAACTGGACACAGTATCCAGAAGAGGCCTCATCAATGTCCTGTACAACCTCACCATGACTTCCCAACTCCTATATTCAAAGGACTGAGTGATGAAGGCAAGCGTGCCAAACGCCTTTTTAACCACCCTGTCTATATGTGATACAAACTTCAAAGAATTATGTACCTGAACCCTGTTTTCTCTATTCAACAGCATAACCAAAGGCCCTTACATCCTATCAGCATCCATCCTGTCAATCCCCTGCAGGATCTTATCTCTTTCAATCAGATCACCTGTCTTCTTCTAAACTGCATTGGACACAGCTCCAACCTGTCCACCCTCTGTCCACACAGAGCACTTTTATCAGTGTTTAAAAATAGGTTGTTCAGGCATTTTATAACACAGCTCTGGGACAGATTCATCTTGAACCCAGATTTCCTGGTTCAGAGGTACGGATACTACCATGACTGTGGGATGCCAGCCCCACATTAATGTGGTTGACTGTTAATTGCCACTCAGCTCAAGGCAAGAAATAGATTCATAGAATCCATACAGCATGGAAACAGGCCATTCAGCCCAACAAGTCCACACTGACTCACCCCCACCCTATCCCTGTAACCCTGCATTTCTCATGGCTAATCCTACACATCCATGGATACTATGGGAAATTTAGCATGGCCAATCCACCTAACTGGTACATCTTGACTGTGGGAGGAAACCGGAGCACCCAACAGAAACCCACGCAGACACAGGGAGAATGCGCAAACTCCACACAGACAGTTGCCAAGGGTGGAATCGAACCCGGGTCTATGGCACTGTGAGGCAGCAGTGCTAACCACTGAGACACCATGCCACTCCAATTCCTCCACTCTTACTCAATTATCCAACATCTACTATTGGTAAGTAGAAATTTCCTCCAAATAAACACAGGGCTGGTAAAACGATTGCCTTTAGTCCCTCTGACAACCTCCAAGGCTGCACCAAACTATACATTACAACATTAACATCTGAGATCAACTTCTGAATGAGATGGACTATTTCCACTGTATGTATCACCCAACCTCACCATCTCAGCTAATCCCCCGTTGGAACCCTCACCCATGCTTCTGTCACCTCCACATTCTAATACACTCCCTCCCAGTAAAATCACTTTCTACCTCACATAAACTTGAGATAATCTAAATCTATGCTTCTCTTACTGACACCAAATCTGTCCCCCTGGGCTCACTGGCACAGTCTAGCATTAAAAATCTCAACCTTGTTTTCAAGTCAATCTGTAGTCTCGCCCCTCTCAATGTATCAGTAATCTCCTTCAGCCCACATGCCCAACCTGTCAACATATTCTCACTCTACTTTGTCCATGGCTTCAGTATCCTGGACCCCAGGATTTGGAATTCCCTTCCTGCACCTTTAAAAGGCTCCTCAAAACACCACCTTGACCAAGCTCACAGTCACCTGCCCACTATCTCCGTTTATGGGTCAGTGTCTAATTTGCCTTTATAATGCTCCTGTGAATGGCCTTTGAGGCCCTACAAGTGGAAATTGCAAATGTGTCACCAGACCTCTCAGCACTTTGCAATCTTTGGGTTTTTTACCTGAGGTCTTTTCCTTGGTCTCTGAATCAAGGACGCTGATGTCAGTGAGGCCTACTTCTGGCACAGTATCAAGATCATTGGTGTGTGAGCCCAACAGTTGTATAAAGACCCATTTCACTGAAATTCATCTTTCCACTGTTATGTGATCACCTTAACTTGAGAACACAATAGAATAATTCAGAATCAATCCGTAATAACCAACAAGGATTGGCTGTAGGCTACAAAACAGATTTATTAAACACTAGATTAAAAGAAAGTAACATCAAAAATAAGAGAGTGAAGCTGATTACTTTCTGAGGATAAATTGGAGCAACAAAAATTAAAGGGTTCTCTCAAACTTGTTAAAGAGTTAAAATGACCCACAGGATTCCTGTATGTGAACTGTTTGGTTTGGACCACACCTAGGAATAAACTAATTCTTTCCGAACACTTTCAGACAATGCACTGAGACATTACACCCGCTGTGAGACATGGCCACTAATGGTTGCTGGCGCTGTTCAATTATGACCAATTAGTAACAACTCTCAAGCACAACGGACAGTATAATCTCGAAAACAAGGAAATAAATTGAAGGTCAGGACGTTCCTCAGACCCACTCGTGCTCTGCTGCCAAATATAACAACAACAACTTTTATTTACAAAGCGCCTTTAATATAATAAAATCTCCCAGGGTGACTGACAGGAGTGTTGACAAAATTTGACATGTTGGGACGGGTGACTAAAAGCTTGGTTAAAGAGGTAGGTTCTAATGAGCATCTTAAAGCAGGAGAGTTAGGGTGGCACGGTGGCTCAGTGGTTAGCACTGCTGCCTCACAGCATCAGGACCCTGGGTTTAATTCCAGCCTCAGGTGTCTGTCTGTGGGGAGTTTGCACATTCTCTCCGTGTCTGTGTGGGCTTCTTCAGGGTGCTCCAGTTTCTTCCTACTGTCTAAAGATGTGTGGGGTAGGGTGGATTGGCCATGCTAAATTACCCTGTGTTGTGCAGTCTAGATGGGTTAGCCATGGGAAATATGGGGTTACAGGTAGGGGATCTGGTTGGGATGCTCTTCAGAGGGTTGGTATGGACTTGATGGGCTGAATGGCCTGCTTCTGCACTGTGGGGATTCTATGAAGTGAACAGTGAAAGATTTTTGAGGACAGAATTCCAGAACCTGGGACCCAGGCAACTGGAAACATAACCACAGTAATGGGGCAATGAAAATGGGTCAGGAAAAGCCAGAGTTAGATGTACCACAAACAATTCAGAGGGTTGTGGGGCTCAAGGAGGTATTTTACTTTGTAACAGTCAAGTCTAGTGGTAAAGAAGAATTGGAAGAGAGCTGCAGCAGATGAGCAGAGGTAGGGGCAAAGTTAAGCAGAGTGATCCTCAGAGACATGCTATTGTACTGATTATTCACTAACGTCCCCAATACGCCGTAGATCCCCATTAAAACATGTCGAATTTACCGTGTAATTATTTTCAAGCTAAAGGTCAAAGGGTAAAACCTATCTAACAGGTCACAACACTCTGAAATATTATTGGATTTACACAAACAAGCCAAAGAAAACACAACAGAGCAGCAAGAGAACACAACAGAAGGAAACCACACCCACCATCGAAACATTAAGGCAGGATGGCTATCCAAGCTCTGATCTAATAAAGTAAACCTCCCAGTCGAGCAAAAAGGAAATAGTCATATAGTAACAAAACTATATCACACTGAATTGATGTAACTTTACGTTCTTTTTCCACATGGACTGCATTGGTTCAAGAAGGCAGCACGGTGGCTCAGTGGTTAGCACTGCTGCCTCACAGCACCAGGGCCCTAGGTTCAATTCCATCCTTGGGCGATTGTCTGTGTGGGTTTGCACATTCTCTCTGTGTCTGCGTGTGTTTCCTCCGGGTGCTCTGGTTTCCTACCACAGCCCAAAGATGTGCAGGTTGGGTGGATTCGCCATGCTAAATTGCCCAGAGTGTTCAGAGATATGTAGATTAGGTGGGTTATGGGGGATGGGTCTGGGTGGGATGCTGTGAAAGTTGGCATGGACTTGTTGGGCCAAAGGGCCTGTTACCACACTGTAAGGAGTCTAAGTCAAGGCAGCTCACCACCATCTTCTCAAGGGCAAGGTGGATGGGCAATAAATGCTGGCCAGCCAGCGATGTCTACAGACCATGAATGAATTTTAAAAAAACTAATCTCTGTCTTGTCCAGTATTTCTATACCTGGGGTCAAAGTGTAAGTTTTTTATATTAAACAAAAAATAACATTTGGTGACTTACCATGTCACCAATGTCACTAACTTCTGGATAGTATCTGTCTTGAATATATCAGCCTTTATAGCAGATCAGTTGTGGTGATGAAGTCCTGTCCTCACATTGATAATATCTGACATTGTGTTGTGGGCACTATCACCAGGTAAATGGGACAGACTTTGAACAGCTCTAGACTGGGCATCCATGAGGGGTCATTAACGGCAACAGAATCATATTCCAACACAATCTGCAACCTCATGGCCTGACACCTCCCCGACTCAATTGTTACCATCAAGCCAGGGGTTCAACCCTGGTTCAATGGAGAGTGCAGGAAGGCATGCTAGGAGCAGCACCAGGCATTCCTGAAATTGAGGCATCAGCCTGGTCAAGTTACAAAACAAGACACATTACCTGCCAAGCATTAACAGCAAGTGACAGACAGAGCTATGCAACTCCACAATGAGTAGATCAGATCTAAGCTCTGAGTCCAGCTACTTCCAGTCGTGAATGCTGGTGAACAGTTCGACATCATTGACTTCAGAAAGAAAGGAGGAGAACACGGCCCCATCTACATCAATGGAACTGAGATTGAGAGTGTGGACAGCGTCAAGTTCCTCTTAGAGACATAACCAACAACCTGTCCTGGATTTCCCACGTAGATGTGACAGTCAAGAAGTTACAACAATGCTGCTTCTTCCTCAGACGACTCAGGAAATTTGGCATGTCCATAAAGTCCCTCACAAACTTCTACAGATGCACCATACTGTCCGGGTGCATAACGACCTGGCATGGCAACTGCTCTGCCCAGGACCGTAAGAAACTGCAGAAGGTGGTGTGCACAGCCCAGACCATCATGGAAGCCAACCTTCCATCCATGGACTCTATTTATTTGCCGCAGAAAGGCTGCCAACATCATCAAAGACCCATCGCCCCCCAGTAATGCTCTCCTACAACCTCTTCTGTCAGGCAGAAGAAGCAGAAGCTTGAACACGCACACAAGCAGGTTCAAGAATGGCATCTTCCCTGCCGTTATTAGACTGACGAATGAACTCTCTAACTTCAAATAATATTGATCTTGTTATGGTTAGTTCGTTCGCCGAGCTGGTTCATTGATTTTCTGTAGACGTTTCATTACCCTGCTGGGTAATGTCATCATTGCAGCCTCTGATGAAGCACTGTTGTGTTTATGTTGATCTTGTTAACTTTGCTCTTACTTCACACACACCCTGTACAGTGTAACCTGTATGCCTTACTCTGTACCAGTTTTTTTTCACCCGATCTTGCTTTCAGCGGCGGGAGTGGAGAGAACACGAGCCAGGTGTAGTCGGGTAGGTAAAGCTTTTCTGTATAAACACTTACCTCATGCAGCAGTGGCCCTCTCGCTTTCAGCGGCGGGAGTGGTGAGCACGTGAGCCAGGAAGTGTACTAATATATTCTGGCATTGGCTAAACCCGAAACACTACACGTGTAGTGTCTCCCACCCATCCTCCTCCTCTAACCAAATAAAAGACTGTGTGGAGGGTCAGTAAGGTAAGGCTTTTTTTTATTCTTCTGGAAATCTTGAGTAGAGGGAATGGAAGCTGGGCAGTTGCATGCTCCTCTTGTAGGATGTGGGAGGTAAGGATCACTGCTGGTGTCCCCTCTGACTTCACCTGCGAGAAGTGCACCCAACTCCAGCTCCTCACAAACCGCGTTAGGGAACAGGAGCTGGAGCTGGATGAACTCCAGATCATTCGGGAGGCTGAGGGGGTGATAGAGAGGAGTTATAGGGAGGTGGTCACACCCAAGGTACATGAAAAGGTAGCTGGGTGACTGTCAGGAAGGGGAAGGGGAATAGGCAGACAGGTCAGGGATCCCCTGTGGCCATTCCCCTCAATAATAAGTATACCGTTTTGGATATTGTTGGTGGGGGGGACCTCCCAGGAGTAAGCCACAGGGACCAGGTCTCTGGGACAGGGTCGGGCTCTGTGGCTCAGAGGGGAAGGGGGGAGAAGAGGTGAGCAATTGTAGTGGGGGATTCGATTGTAAGAAGCACAGACAGGCGGTTCTGTGGACGCGAACGAGATGAACGGATGGTATGTTGCCTTCCGAGTGCCAGGGTCCGTGATGTCTCAGATCGTGTCTTCATAATCCTTAAGGGGGAGGGTGAGCAACCAGCAGTCATGGTACACATCGGTACCAATGACATAGGTAGAAAAAGGACAGAGAATGTGAAAAACGATACAGGGAGTTAGGTTGGAAGCTGAAGTCCAGGACAAACAGGATAGTTATCTCTGGATTACTACCAGTGCCACATGATAACGAGGTAAGAAATAGGGAGAGAGTGCAGCCAGACACGTGGCTACAGGGCTGGTGTAGTAGGGAGGGCTTCCATAATGTGGATAATTGGAGCACATTCTGAGGAAGGTGGGACCTGTACAGTAAGGACGCATTGCACCTGGACCGGAAGGGCACAAATATCCTGGGAGGGAGGTTTGCTCGAGCTATACGGGATGGATGCCTAGATTGGCAGGGGGTGGGGAACCGGACTTGTAATTCAGAGGATGAGGTATTCAGCCTTCCAACAGATGCAACAGGGAGTGAGGTTGTTTATAAAGAAATGTGGTCGATGGAGTGTAATTGTGGACACAGGGATGGTTTGAGGTGTGTATACTTCAATGCTAGAAGTATCAGAAATAAGGTGGATGAACTTAGAGCATGGGTCAGTACTTGGAACTAAAATGTTGTGGCCATTACAGAAACTTAGGTAACTCAGGGACAGGAATGTTTGTTGGAGGTTCCGGGATTTAGATGCTTTAAAAGAAATAGGGAGGGTGGAAAAAGAGGCGGGGGAGTGGCATTGCTAGTCAGGGCTAGTATAGCAGCTACTGAAAGGCAGTTCAAGAATGATATGTCTACAGAGTCAGTTTGGGTTGAGGTCAGGAACAAGAAAGGAGCAGTCACTTTGTTGGGGATTTTTACAGACCCCCTAATAGTTGCAGAGAAGTGGAGGAGCGGATTGGGAGGCAGATACTGGAAAGGTGCAGAAGTCACAGGGTTGTAGTCATGGGTGACTTCAACTTTCCAAATATTGATTGGAAACTTTTTAGTTGTAATAGTTTAGATGGAGCGGATTTTGTCCAGTGCGTTCAGGAAGGATTCCTGGGACAGTATATAGATAGACCAACATGAGGAGAGGCGCTTGGATTTGGTGCTTGGCAATGAACCGGGCCAAGTGTTAGACCTGTTGGTAGGAGAGCATTTTGGCAGTAGCGATCATAACTCTGTTACTTTTACAATAGTCATGGAAAAGGATAGGTACATACAACAGGGTAAGGTTTATAATTGGGGGAAGGGTAATTATAATTCTGTTAGGCAAGAACTGGGTAACATAAAATGGGAACAGATGGTGTCAGGAAAGAGTACTGTAGAAATGTGGAGATTGTTTAAGGAATGCATACTACGTGTGATTGATATGTTTGTCCCTAGCAGGCAGGGAAGATGCAGTCGAGTGAGGGAGCCTTGGTTCTCGAGAGAGGTTGAACGACTAGTTTAGAGGAAGAAGGATGCTTATATAAGGTTTAGGAAACAAGGATTGGAAAAGGCTCCAGAGGGATACAAGTTAGCCAGGAAAGAGCTGAAGAAAGAACTTAGGAGAGCTATAAGGGGGCATGAGAAAACCTTGGCAGATAGGATCAAGGAAAACTCCAAAGCTTTTTACAAGTACGTGAGGAATATGAGAATGACCATGTAAGGGTAGGGCCAATCAAGGATTGTAAAGGGAATTTGTGCGCGGAGCCTAAAGAGATAGGAGAGGTCCTTAATGAATACTTTTCTTTGGTATTTACAACTGAGAGGGACCTAGTTGTAGGGGAGGACAGTGTGAAACAGGCTGGTAGGCTAGAGGAGGTGGATGTTAGTAAGGAAAGTGTACCAGGAATTTTGAGGAACTTGAAGATAGAAAAATCCCCTGGGCCTGTAGTGAGGGAAGAGATTGCAGGACCTTTGGCAATGATCTTTTCATCCTCACTGTCCACAGGTATGGTGCCGGAAGATTGGAGAGTGGCATTTGTCATTCCCTTGTTCAAAAAAGTGAATAGGGATAACCCCGGAAATTACAGGCCAGTTAGTCTTACTTCAGTGGTGGGCAAATTATTGGTAAGGGCTCTGAGAGATAGGATTTATGATCGCTTGGACAGGCACAGTTTGATTCGTGATAGTCAGCATGGATTTGTGAGAGGTAGATCATGCCTCACAAACCTTATTGAATTCTTTGAAGAGATGACCAAATACGTGGATGAAGGTAGATCAGTGGATGTGGATTTAAGTAAGGCTTTTGATAAGGTTCCCCATGGTAGGCTCATGCAGAAAGTAAGGAGGCGTGGGATAGGGGGAAATGTGACAGATTGGATTCAGAACTGGCTGACCCTTAGCAGACAAAGGGTGGTAGTGGACGGAAAATATTCAACATGGTGCTCAGTTACGAATGGTGTACCACAAGGATCTGTTCTGGGTCCTCTTCTATTAGTGATTTTTGTAAATGATTTGGATGAAGAAGTGGAAGGGTGGATTAGTAAGGTCGCGGACGATACGAAGGTGGGTCGAGTTGTGGATAGTGCGGAGGGCTGTTCTAGGTTACAAAGGGACATTGATAGGATGCAGAGCTGGGCCAAGAAGTGGCAGATGGAGTTTAACCCTGAAAAGTGTAAGGTGATTCATTTTGGAAGGACAACCTTGAAAGCAGAATACAAGGTTAATGGAAAGATTCTTGGCAGTGTGGAGGAGCAGAGGGATCTTGGGGTTCATGTCCACAGATAGAGTTGTTAAGAAGGCGTATGGTGTGTTAGCTTTCATTAATAGAGGGATTGAGTTCAAGAGCCGTGAAGCTATGCTCCAGCTATACAAAACCTTGGTTCGGCCACATCTGGAGTATTGTGTCCAGTTCTGGTCGCCTCATTACAGGAAAGATGCCGAAACATTGGACAACGTGCAGAGGAGATTTACCAGGATGTTGCCTGGAATGGAGGGAAGGTCTTACGAGGATAGGTTGAGAGAGCTAGGGCTTTTCTCTTTAGAATGACGAAGGATGAGAGGTGACTTGATAGAGGTGTACAAAATGATCATAGGTATAGATAGAGTGGACAGCCAGGGTGGAGGCAGCTATTACAAGGGGCCAAAGTTTTAAAGTGAGTGGAGGTAGATATAGGGGAGACGTCAGAGGTAGGTTCTTTATTCAGAGAGTGGTAGGAGCGTGGAATGCATTGCCAGAGAGGGTAGTGGAGTCGGCCTCATTAGGGGCATTTAAGTGGCTATCAGATAGGCATATGGATGATAGTATAAGGTAGGGGCGGAGGTTAGATAGACCTTAGGATTAGGGTAAAAGTTCGGCACAGATCGTGGGCCGAAGTGCCTGTACTGTGCTGTACTGTTCTATGTTCTCTGTTCTATGTTCTATGATCTGTATGTCCTTGCTTACTATGATCTGCCTGTACTGTTTGCAAGATAAAGCTTTTCACCATATTAGGTACAAATGACAATAAATCAAACCATCAAACAACTCACTGGAGGAAGAGGCTTCAAAAATATCCCCAACCCCAATGATGGAAGAGCCCAACATATTGGTGCAAAGGATAAGGCTGAAGCTTTTGCAGCAATCTTCAGCCAGAAGTGCTGAGTAGATGATCCATCTTGGCTTCCTCCAGTGGTCCCCAGTGTTACAGCTACCAGTCTTACAGCCAATTCAATACACTCCACATGATGTCGAGAAATGGTTGGAGATACTGGGTCCTGCAAAGTCTATGGGGCCTGACAACTTTCCAGCAATAGTACTGAAGACTTATGCTCCAGAACTTGCCACACCCCTAGCCAAGCTGTTCCAGTACAGATATGACACTGACCATAAGACAATAAGATATAGGAGCAGAACCAGGCCAATCAGCCCATCAAGTCTGCTCCACCATTTGATCATGGCTGATATATTTCTCAACCCCATTCTACTGGGTTCTCTTGTGATCTTTGATCCATTTACTAATCTATCTCTGTCTTAAGTACACACAATGACTTGACTTCCACAGCCTTCTGTGGCAATGATTTCCACAGATTCACCACCCTCTGAAATTTACATGATACCTTGCAAAATTGTCCAGGTATGTCCTGTACACAAAAAGCAGGATAGAGGAAGTGATGAGGAGAGATAGTAGGAACTGCAGATGCTGGAGAATCTGAGATAACAAGGTGTGGAGCTGGATGAACACAGCAGGCCAGGCAACATCAGAAGAGCAGGAAAGCTGACGTTTCGGGTCTGGACCCTTCTTCAGAAATGGTTCAGACCCGAAACATCAGCTTTCCTGCTCCTCTGATTCTGCTTGGCCTGCTGTGTTCATCCAGCTCTACATCTTGTTATCATAGAGGAAGAGATGGCCTGGTGGTATTATCGCTAGACTATTAATCCAGAGACCCAGATAACATTCTGGGGACCAGGGTTCGAATCCTACCATGGCAGATGTGGAATATGAATTCAACAAAATATCTGGAATTAAGAATCTAACGATGACCATGAATCCATTGTCGACTGTCGGAAAAACCCATCTGGTTCACTCATGTCCTTTAGGGAAGGAAACTGCTATCCTTACCTCGTCTGGTCTACATGTGACTCCAGACCCACAGAAATGGGGTTGACTCTGAACTGCCTGCTGTGCAATTGGAGATGGTCAGTGAAATGCTGCCTATTCATCCTGTTAATGAATAAAACAAATCCAAACTGGCCAATTACCGCCTCATCAGTCTACTCTCAATCATCAGTAAAATGATGGAAGGTGTCACCAATAGTGCTATCAAGCAGCATCTGCTCAGTGATGCCCAGTTTGGGTTCTGCCAGGGCCACTCAGCTCCTGACCTCATTACAGCCTTGGTTCAAACATGGACAAAAGAGCTGAATTCCAGAGGTGAGGTGAGAGTGACAGCCCTTGATTCAAGGCCGCATTTGACCAAGTGTGGCATCAAGGAGCAAAACTGGAATCAATGAGAATTGGCAGAAACCCTGTGCTAGTTGGAATCATACCCACCATATAGGAAGATGGTTGTGGTTGTTGAAGGTCAATGAGCTCAGCTCCAGGACCTTTCTGCAGGAGTTCCTCAGGGTAATTGTTTTATCTGTCTGTGAGATAACTCTCTCAATTGTGGAACTAGACCCCAGACATTAGAAAGGAGGACTATTTAGGGTCATCAGTGCCATTTTAGCCAGATTGACATTTTTAAATTGGATTCAAATTCCATTATATGCCTTGGTTTCCTGGGTTCCTAGATTAATAGTCAAGCAATAATAGCATTGGGTCATCATCTAATCTGTTTTAACGGATCATAATCCATTAAAGAATATAAACAGTCCCCAGGTTGTGAATGGCTTCTGTTTTGGAGTTTGTTTGCAAATGGATTTGTACACGAGTTGGAACACAATGCAGGATATCACAAAGCTGCTGTTTATATATCAGATCTTTACAATTATACACCCATATGAGATCACATTCATAAGTACGAGCATTTGAAAATTGGGGACCACTTGTATAATGTGTAGAGGAATCAAGGGTAAGAAATTTAGTGTCAGGATTCCAGGATTGAATTGAAACACAAAAAAAAATCTTTATTCTACAAAGTTAAACAATACAAACATTAACATCAATGACTAATAGGTATAATGAACTAGTAAGATCATTATTCTAAACCATATACATGTCATATTCAGGGTTAACATGAGGTGAATATGAGTTAATGGACAAATTGTAGCCAAACATTACACAGGCTACATTTTAAAGGCTGATACAGTCTAGACAATCCCATCCAGAGATTAGTAATATTGTAGATCACCAAATGTCATGAAACCTTGTTCTCCTTTACAAAATTTTCTAATTCTTTACATTCAAAGATCTGGATTTGAAACTCCCTCAAAAACATTATTGGCTCACATTGCTTTCCACAACTGCTCGTGTCTTTGTAGCTCACTTTCTTCTCCTGAGACCAAGATCATCAGAGAATGCTCCAACTTCTCCTACACTAATTACCTATAGCATGTCAAAAACAGCACCTTCTTTGCAGCCGAAAGAACTGCGGATGCTGTAAATCAGGAACAAAAACAAAGTTGCTGGAAAAGCTCAGCAGGTCTGGCAGCATCAGTGAAGGAGAAAACAACAACGTTATTTTTGTTATAACAAGGTGTAGATCTGGAGGAACACAGCAGGCCAGGCAGCATCAGAGCAGCAGGAAAGCTGACATTTCGGGTCGGGACCCTTCTTCAGAAATGGGGGAGGGGAAGGGGGCTCTGAA
>NC_063367.1:3378711-3390447 GCF_021869965.1 Rhincodon typus | reverse complement strand
AGATGCTGCCAGACCTGCTGAGCTTTTCCAGAAACTTCTGTTTTTCTTCCTGATATACAGCATCCACAGTTCTTTCGGATTTTGTCTTTGTAATGTAGTCACTGTTGTAATGGAGGAAACATGGCAGGTCATTCTGCACTGCCATCTCCCACAAGCATTAAAGGTAAAGTTGCCTGGACCAAAGGGATGGTCTCTCGTTGGAAAGATGACTGGTGCTGGTTTAACCTGAAGGTCCGTGCCTTAAGCAAGGGGAGAAGGTGAGAACATGGGACCTTCAATGGTAACATGAGCCAGTGCAGGAACTCGGCCCATACTGTTAGCATCAGTCTGCATTACAATCCAGCTGTCCAGCCAACTGAGCTAACAGCCTGATCAACTGATGAGGTACTTGGTTGAAAAATGAGCACTGTCAGCGCATTACGGAGAACCCACCTGCTGGTTTTGAATAGTACTGTGGGTTTTTTTTTAAATGAGGTGACAGACTCTCTTCTTAAAGTTTGTGTCTCTGACAATGCAGAACTCCCTCAGCCCTGCACTGGAATGACAGCCTAGATGTTGTAATTAGACCTCCGCTGAGGAAATATGAGATCTCTCCTTCAACTTACACTCCTATTCAAAACCTGGGAATTTGCCCTCCTTTCATATGCAGTTTATTTGAGAGAAATGAGTCTTCAAGGCTGGATGTTCATTTTTAAATGCTTCCAATGGCAATAGGTTATATTTCTGTATCTCTCCTCATTAATAGAAACAGATCACCCTGTGAGAAAAGAGAACGGTAGCAAACTGGAAAAAGTAAGAGAAAAGAATTGACAAGAGATTTGGTCAGAGACGTGTTTTATAAGGAGATGAAGTGAGAGAGATTGTCTTCGATGTCAAGGCTGCATTTGACCAAGTATGGCATTGAGGAGCTCTATCAAAGTTACAGTCAAAGCGAACCTGGGGAAAGCTGTTGGAGTCATACCTGGCACATAGGAAGATGGTTGTGGATGTTGGAGGTCAATCAGCTCAGCTCCATGACATCTCTGCAGGAGCTCCTCAGGGTAGTGTTCTAAGCCCAACCACCTCCAGCTGCTTCATCAATGACCTCCCTCCATCATAAGGTCAGAAGTGGGAATGTTCGTTGATGATTGTACAATGTTCAGCACCATTTGCGACTCCTCAGATACTGAAGCAGTCCATGTTCAAATGCAACAAGACCGGGACAATATCCAGGCTTGGGCTGACACGTGGCAAGTAACATTCGTGCCACACAAATGCCAGGCTATGACCATCACCAATAAGAGACAATCTAACCACCACGCCTTGACATTCAATGACATCACTGTCACTGAATCCCCCACTATCAACATCCTGGGTGTTACCATCAACAGAAACTCAACTGGACGAACCATTTAATTATAGTGGCTAGAAGAGCAGGTCAGAGGCTGGGAATCCTGCAGTGAGTAATTCACCTCCTGACTCCCCAAATTCTGTCCATCATTCACAAGGCACAAGTCAGGTGTGCGATGAAATACTCCCCACTTGCCTGGATGGGTGCTACTCTAACAACACTCAAGAAGCTTGACACCATCCAGGACAAAGCAGCCCACTTCATTGTCATTATATCCACAAACATCCAGTCCCTCCACCATTAATGCTGAGTAGCAGCAGTGTGTACTATTCATAAGATGCACTGCAGCAACTCACCAAGACTCCTCAGGCAGCACCTTCATAACCCATGACCACTTAATCTAGAAGGACAAGGGCAGCACATACATAAGAACATCACCACCTTCAAGTTCCCCTCTGATTCACTCACCATCCTGACTTGGAAATATGTCACCGTTCCTTCATTGTCGCTGGGTCAAAATCCTGGCATTCCCTCCTTAAGGGCTTTGTGGGTCTACCTACAGCACATGGACAGTAGCGATCCAAGAAGGCAGCTCACCGCCACCTTCTCAAAGGCAAAGGTGGGCAACAAATGCTGATCCAGCCAACAACTCCCACATCCCACAAGGGAGTGAAAAATATAAGAAAATGAATTCTGCAATTTGATTAATTTTTATTGATCCAGTCAAAGCTTGGTAGAGTTCCAATTCCTGAATTCCTGATTTCTTTAGCAAACTTTAGATGCAGCAGCATATAAAGGAACTGATAACGCCTCGCAACAGAGAGAAAGGTCTGCAGCAACTGTTAATTGTGCTGAGAAATTCGAAGGAGCTGCCCAGGAGGAGCCCAAATCTTATACAAATAACTATGTCAAAACCAAACCAGAGAAAATATTTCTGAACACAGGGAAGACCCTTGTTAGACCTCAGCTGGATTATCGCATACAGTTGGTTGCGTCACATTATAGGAAAGATGTGAGTGCACAGGAGTGAGGGTAGAAGCGATTTACAAAAACGGTGCCAGAAATGAGAAACGTCAGTGATAAGGAGAGATTGAAGAGGTTCAGACTGTTCTACTTGGAGAGAAAGCTGAGAGGAAATCTGATAGAGGTTTTCCAAATCCTGAGCAGGTGGACAGAGCAGACAGGGAGAAGAAGCTGTTCCCACTTTTAAAAGGGAAAAGAACGCTAGGGTATAGATTTAAAGTAATATGCAAATGAAGCAAAGGTGATGTGAGAAAAAACTTTTTCACCCAACGGGTAGTTAGGGTAAGAATGTATTGCCTGGAAATGTACTGGAGGCAGGTTCACAATGGAGGCCTTAAAGATGAAATGGCGCGCAGG
Organism: Rhincodon typus; assembly: GCF_021869965.1. NCBI lineage: Eukaryota > Metazoa > Chordata > Chondrichthyes > Orectolobiformes > Rhincodontidae > Rhincodon > Rhincodon typus. The sequence goes on along the minus strand of NC_063367.1, from coordinate 3,387,737 downwards.
GTTATGGGGAAATGGCAGGAGATTGGCATTGGGGAATAGAATCATTGTAGGCATAATGGGCCGAATGGCCTAGCTCTGTGCCATGGCAGTTCTGTGATTCTGTGCAACATTTTGGTTTGTTTTCGCCATAATTCTAATAGTTTCAAATACATTTTGTTTTCATTTGATTATAGATGTTCTCTGTGCATTGGATGCCATTTGGAATTGCACTGAAAGGTTTGCCATCCTTCTAAGATGCCACCAGCAGCCTCTTTAGGTTCAGATTTACAGTAACCTGTTTTTATGTGCATCTTTCATGCAGTGAAACTTGTTTTATTCATGAAATTTGTTTTAAGATTGCAGCACAAATGGAGGTAAGACGACCAAAATTAGGTTAGACATACTGCCAGCCATTCAGCCCCTTAAGCCTGCTCCACAATTTAATACAATCGTTATAACCTCAAATCTGCATTCTCATTCACGCCCTTGCTTCACAGGAACCTATCTATAGAATCCCTATTGCAGACAGAAGTCATTCTGCACTAACCCTCCAAAGAGCATCCCACCTTGCCTCCCCAGTCCCTGTAACCCTGCATTTCCCCATGGCAAATCCACAACATTGGATTGTGGTATGAAACCAGAGCACCCAGAGGAAACCCACGCAGACAATGTGCAAACTCCACACAGATGGTCACCTGAGACTGGAATCGAACCGGGGTCCCTAGCACCGTGAGGCAGCAGTACTAACCACTGAGCCACTGTGCTTCCTTAAAAGCCATCTCTGCCTTAAAAACATTTGTGGACTCTGCTTCCACCACCTTTTCAGGAAGAGAGCTCCAAAGACTCACAATCGTCAAAGAGATAAAATCTCACCTCATTGCTTTTTTAAATTGGCAACTCCTGATTTTTAAACAGTAGCTCCTAATTCTACATCCACCTACAAGAGAAAATACCTTTTCTACATCTACCTGTCAAGGCCCTTTAGGATCTTATATGTTTCTGAACTCTAGCTGATATAAGCCTAACCTGTTCAACCTTTCTTCATAAGACAACTCAACCAGTCCGGGTATTAGTCTGGTAAACCTTCTCTGAAAAGTCATTAATAATGAGCAAGTATATGCTGTGGCTGACAAATGTGTAGGGAAGGACATAACAAAATTGATGTTGGAATATGGTCACTAATCATAGGAGCCCAAGGACAGGTGACAGGGGGTCTGGCAAACATCATGTGATGATGAGAAGACCTAAGGTTGTCCATCATTGATCATGTATTCACAGGATTGGATGTGTATGTCAGAAGGGGTGTGGCAAACACTGATTTCAATATTGCGCATAACCATTGTAACATGGTATGTATAAATATCCTGCACTTTATTGGGAAAGGGAGACGGTCACTGACTTCAGATCAAGTTGTAATTAAGAGGGCAAATGGGGCCAACGTGAAAACCAGATTCAGAGCGGTCTCTGGCCTCTCCCACATGAGTGGTAAAGGAGCTCCAAATAAAGGTCAAAATTGATGGGAAAGCTCAACAGGTCTGGCAGCATCTGTGGAGAGAAATTAGAGTTAACATTTCAGACTGCGTGAACCTTTCTAAGGAAGGTTCGATGCGAAATGTTAACTCTGATTTCGACCCACAGATTCTGCCAGACCTGCTGAGCTTTTCCAGCAATTTCTATTTTTGTCGCTGATTGACAGCATCTGTAGTTCTTTTGGTTTTTATTCTAAATAAAGGTTGATTTGTGCTCCTAAACATGGGACTCAGACTCCTTTTTAAAATCCTTCTCCAATAATGTTTATTACTACTCTATTTATCAATTTCACGCCTAGCTTCTCATACCAAAAGGCCATAAGACATAGGAGCAGAAATTAGGCCATTTGGCCCATCAAGTCTGGTCCACCATTAAATCATGGCTGAGAAGTTTCTCAAATCCATTCTCCTGCCTTCTCCCCATAACCTTTGATTCCCTTAACAATCAAGAACCTACCTATCTCTGTCTTAAATATACACAATGACCTAGCCTCCACAGCCTTCTGTGGTGATGAGTTCCATAGATTCACCATTCTCTAGCTAAAGAAGTTTCTCCTTATCTCTGCTCTAAAGAGTCTCTCTTTACTCTAAGGCTGTGTCCTCGGGTCCTAGTCTCTCCTACCAATGGAAACATCTTCCCAACATCCACTCTGTCCAGGCCATTCAGTATTTTGCAAGTTTCAATCAGATCTCCTCTCATCATTCTAAACTCCATTGAGTCCTCAAACGTTCCTCATATGTTAAGACTATCATTTCTCGGATTACTCTTGTGAACCTCCTCTGGACCCGCTCCAAGGCCAGTACATCCTTCCTGAGGTACGGGGCCCAAAATTGCTCACAATATTCTAAATGTGATCTGATTAGATCATTTTAAAGCATCAGAAGTACATCCCTGCTTTAATATTCTAGTCCTCTTAAAATAAATGCCGACATTGTAGTTGCCCTCCTAACTACCAACTCAACCTACAAGTTTACCTTAAGAGAATCCAGGACTAGGACTCCAAAGTCCCTTTGCACTTCAGATTTCTGAATTATCTCCCCATTAGGAAAATTGTCTATGCCTCTATGCTTCCTACCAAAGTGCATGACCTCATGCTTTCCCACATTGTATTCCATCTGCCACTTCTTTGCCCACTCTCCCAACCTGTCCAAATCCTTCTGCAGCTTCAGTGAGGATGGGGAGAGAGCTGTGAGAGTGAGGATGGGGAGAGCTGTGAGAGTGAGGATGGGGAGAGAGCTGTGAGAGTGAGGATGGAGAGAAAGCTGTGAGAGTGATAATGCGGAGAGAGCGCTGTGAGAGTGAGGATGGAGAGAGAGCTGTGAGAGTGATGATGGGGAGAGAGCTGTGAGAGTGAGGATGGGGTGAGAGCTGTGAGAGTGAGGATGGGGAGAGCTGTGAGAATGAGGATGGGGAGAGAGCTGTGAGAGTGAGGACTGGGTGAGTAGATGTGGAATAGGGCCCTGTCTTTTAAGAGAACCTGTTTGATTAGGCACTAAGTGGCAGGTTTCCAATGCACAGGCAGGTGAACTGTTGATTACAAATGCCAGTCCTCAGTGGTATGTTTCCAGCAGAACTGTGAGCAGATGGCAAAGCGACTGATGGAAGCCAAGTTTTCCCAGTGCAGCCCAGGGTGAAGGTGGCAGAGGGGTTAGGTTCGGGGAGGGGCCGGGGGCTTCATTCTGGGACCGTGCCCTCTCCCCCAGATCCTGCCCGATCCTGTGGGGCTCAGACTGCTGCCCCTCTCTGTCTCACTCTCACTCACTTCCTCCTCCCCCTATTCCCTTCCCTTGTCTCCCTCCCACCACCCCATCTCCACATCTCCCTCACTCTCCCTGCCTCAATCCCTCCCTCCTCCCCCGCCTCCCTGCCTCTGTCTCTCTCCCTCCTTCTCTCTCCCTCCCTCCTTTCCTCTCCCTCTCTCCATCCCTCCCTCCTCCCCCTGCCTCCCTTCCTCTGTCTCCCTCCCTCCTTCTCTCTCCCTCACTCCGCCTTCTGTCTCATTCCATCCCTCCTCCCGCTGTCTCCCTCCCTCCTGCCCCTGTTTCACTCCTTCCTCTGTCTCACTCCTTCCTTTTCTCTCCCTCTCCCCTTCCCCATCTCATTGTCTCCCTCCCTCCCTCAGTCTCCCTCCCTCCCTCTCTCCCTACAGCCTCTCTATTTTTCTCTATCTCACTCCCTCTCTCCTCACACATCACTCCTTCATCTAGATCATTATTGTATAAAGTGAATAGTTGATGGAACTTGACTAGTCACCGGCTGCCATCCTGAGAAGGACCCTTTTAACCCCACTCTCTGTTTTCTGACAGACAGCCAATCTTCTATCCATGCTAGTACCTTGCCTCTACACCATGGGCCCTTATCTTAGCCAGCAGCCTCCTGTGCGGCACCTTGTCAAAGGCCTTCTGGAAATTCAGGTAATCCATTGGCTCTCCTTTGTTTAACCTGCTTGTTACCTCCTCAAAGAATTCTAATGGATTTGCTTTGATGAAACCATGCTGACTTTGCCCTACTTTACCAAGCACTTCCAAGTATTCAGAAATCTGCTCCTTCACAATGGACTCTATTATCTTATCAACAACTAAGGTCAGGCTAATTGACCTAAAATACTGCCTATGCAGAACCTCTTTCCTCATTCTTCCTATGTCATTAGTGCCCATTATAGACCACAACCAATGGATTCTCCCACTGCAGTTTTTTTCTCCAGCCCAGAGCAGACATCCTGAACCCCCATCATAGCTGTCTGCACTCACACACTTTGCTGTTGAGGACAGTGTCAATGCCCCTGACTGCGGTGTCTCCTACTATCCCTACATTCCTTTTGGCTGCCCCCTCTTGGACGGCTTTCAGTACCAAGGTGCCATGGTCACTTTGCTCATCCAACTCATCTCAACCATTCAAGGTGAAAGAATCTCAACTGTGTCGGACAGTTGTAAAGTTTGATGTTCTTGTCCTCTGGGTTGTCGTACCTTTTTGACTTGCAGTCACACTCTCCTGTCCCTGAATGTTGACCAAACCAAATTACCCCGTTCTAAGAGGTATGACTGCCACCAGGTACAAAAACAACCAGGTAATTTACACCCCCTCCTTCATGCATCACTGTGTCTGCTGTTCAGGCTTTAGCTCATTATCTCTTACACTAACCACAGATTCATTTTTTCAGGACAAAACTGCTTTCCAGGAGCTCTCACACACTACAGCCATGAAACATCACCCATCCTGCCATCCTTAATGTATTCTAATTAACTACTTAATTGTTTTATCAGTAATATACTTACTTTTTTTGCATGTTTCATTAATCTTGCCACCGGTTGCCATGTTATGTTGAACCATAGGAATGGAATAAATCTTAATCACTAACCAAACACTCAAATAAACCCAACTGCTCTTGTTAAAAGCCATGCTGGAGCTAGAAGCTATAGAATATAAAGTGTAGATTTCAGTGAAATGGTGACTGAAATTTACAAACAAAATTGGATTTGTCCAAATAAAAAACTTTCTGATTCAACAACTGCAGGCACTCGGTCCTCAGTCTTCAGGTTTTAAGGAGCATCTTAAACCAGGACAGATAGGCTGGAGAAGCTTAGGTAGGGAATTCTGGAGCTGAGAGTCCAAGGCAGTTGGCAGCATTGTCCCCAAAGAGGTAGCGACTGAAACTGGGGAGGTGCAGGAAGCCAGCATTGGGAGATAGCAGGAACCTCAAAGCCTGGAGGAGGATACTGAGACTGAGGGGATTTTAAAATTGAGACCTTTTTCAAGGAGAAGTCAGGGTAGGTCAAGGGTGAATACGGAATTCCATTGTATTCACAGCATAAAAACAGACCATTTGATACAACGGGTCTTTGATGGTGTTTATAATGAGCATCCTCTTACCTCATTCCTCAGCATATTCTCCTCCATCATCCTCCCTCATGTCTTTATTATCCTTCCAAGGCATTTATCCTTTCTTCTGGAACTTATGCTTCCTCTTTCTGTCTAAAATCACTGCTGAGTCTTTTGATGGTCTAGATTTTTTTCTCAAATTTCCAATGCATTAATCCACCTTTTTGGAGTCAGCCTGTGGGCAGGCTACACATTTACATTGATTGATAATACCTTGTACTCTTTGAAACTATCAGAAAGTACAGAAGAGGAATTACTGACCCAAGGGTTGAAATGATAACAAACAGTGATGCTGTGTGCATGAATCATTTTTGCTACATTTATACATTAAGAGCTGACAGCAACCCAGACGTCAGTGACATATAAATGAGGCAGATTAGATGAATTTCTCTGGATGCCAGCAGAGGCATTGGCATCCTTTCTGGCTATTGATGGATTAGGAACTCAGCCTGCCTGCAGGGACCATCATTGCAATATTCACCTCACAACGTGGGTAGATCTCCCCTGACCCTACGGAAGGTCCACCAATAGAAAATGACAGCTTCAACCATTTTTTTCCTATTGATTCCAGAGGATGTAACTATTGTTAGCAAGACTATTGCTTTTAAGAACATGTTCCTCTTTAGTCCATGTGCTGTGGGTATATCTGCAGCACTATTAAGGTGGGAGTTCCAGGATTTTGACCCAGCAAAACTGGAAGTGGAACGGTATAGATCCAAGCCAGAATGGTGTGTGCCACTCGGTGGGGAACCTGGAGGTGATGGCGTTTCTGATCTTCGGCTACCTACCCTTTTCCATTCAGGACATAGAGATTGTGGGTTTGCAAAGTGAAGTAATAGACGTATTGAAAAATGATCATTAAAGATCAACAACACGTGACAAACAAAATTTCCATGGCACTTTAGACTGGCATTGAGAAACAGATATTCCGGACGAGGTTATCCTGTGGGAGTGATTGGAGACTCGGGAGAAAAGATGGTTCAGACACATTTTTTGAAAAGCTTAGAGAAATGAAATGAGAGGCCCTATGGTGCAGTGGGTAGTGCTCATACCTTTAAATCAGAAGCTCTGTGTATGAATCACAAATCACAGAAGATTGGTACACTTCATGGTCAAACAGGTCACTCCTCCCAATAAGCCTAATGCCAAGCTGTAAGCGGGGCCAAATTTCTTGGTCAACTGTCCTATAGGAGGCAATGCAAATAACTGCTGGACTTGGTCTATAAGCATAGACCAACCCAATGGTCCAGCCCTTGGAAACAAGGATGGGAGAAATGACAGACGGATAGAGAAGTCAAAAGGTGACAGAGTCTTGGAGTGAGTAGGGTCAAAGTCGTTCTATCAACAGTGATGGGGCTGAGGGGGGTCAGAGTTGGAAGGCCAAAGGATGAAGGAGGTTGTAGAGATATGGTGGAGTGATTTGAGAAGCAGGATTGTTAATTTAATGGTTTGAAGACAGGTGGGGGTTAGGGGGCGAGGTGCCAGTGAAAGTACATGAGGATGACAGGACGAGATGGAAACAAATGGAATTTGAACAATTTGGAGCTGATACTGGTGGAGGTTGCCAGAAAGACAAACATTGCAGTACTCAAGGCTGGAAATGACAAATGCATAAAGGTTAAAGCTAATTTGGCTGTTGTATTTTTTGAAAATTAGTTCAGGAGATGTGGGCATTGCTGGTGGGCCCAGCATTTATTGCCAATCCCTAGTTGCCTCTTGAGAAGGCAGCAGTGAGCTGCTGTCCTAATCTGCTGCAGTCCATTTTGTGTAGGTACACCCACAGTGCTATTAGGGAGGGAATTCCAAGATTTTGACACAGTGACTGAAGGAGCAGCAATATATTTCCAAGTCAGGATGGTAAGTGGCTTGGAGGGGAGCTTGAAGGTGGTGGTGTTCCCATGTATCTGCTGTCATTGTCCTTCTAGACAGAAGTGGTTGGGAATTTGGAAGATTGTTGTGTTGCTACAACTACCCTAGAATTTGCTACTCAGTGAAAAATACTCAAGGTGATGATGGCCTAGTTGTATTATCGCTGGACTGTTGACCCAGACAATGTTCTGGGGACCTGGGTTCAAATCTCACGAAGGCAGACGGTGGAATTTGAATTCAATAAAATATCTGGCATTAGAAATCTAATAATGATTTCAATTGTTGAAAAAAAAACACCTCTGGTTCACTAAAGTCCTTTAGGGAGGGGAACTGCCATCCTTACCTGGTCTGGCCTTCATGTGACTCCTAACCTACAGCAATGTGGTTGACCCTTAACTGCCCTCTGGGCATTTAAGGATGGACAATAAATGCTGCCTAGCCAGTGACACCCTCATCCCGTGAGTGAATAACAAGAAAGAAATAATGTGATTGTGAATCAATAGAGCACTCAGCACAGAGATAGCCTCTCTGCTCCTATGATGCTGCTTGGCCTGCTGTGTTCATCCAGCCCTGCACCTTGTTGTCTCGAGCACTCAGCACAGTCAGATTTCTGCAATGATGCACTGGTTTTGCCTAGCTATGTTGTAGTAATAAGGAAGCAGAGTCTATCGATAAATGAATTGTAATGGAGGTACTGTGTATGGATTCCCAAAAGGCATTTGATTAAATGCTACATAGTTTGTTTTATAATAAAATCATATGAACGGCACTTTTTAAAAACAGTTTGTAGCTGTGTGTGTAAAAGGTTTGTCTCGTGTTAACTATTGTTTTGCAGATTGGGCGGTGTAGACAGTGGTGGGCTGTAGGGGACAGTGTTGGGACGGGTTTTCCGTGTTCACACAATTCGCTTTCTAAACCCAAAACTTGCAGACGGCTCAGAAACAACATAATGATTAACCTGTGAAGGCGACCGTAAATACTTCAACCGGATACCGAACGACCAAGTAACAGATCCGGCAGGTGGGATTTCAGGCAGAAAAATACATTTAAGGTGAGATATGTTTGGAGTAAGTAGAAAAATTCGACAAGACTGGGTATAGCAGGAGTTCAGCCACACAATTGTTAACAAATGGAAGGACACGTTAATAACATGTAAATGAAAGCAGAATAAGATGGTGGGTTTTGGATTAGGCTCAGTTCAAACACTGAGCTCCAATCAGGATCTACATGAGCGATTCACTAACAATATCCCAGAGACAGAGGTTTTTGTTCTCGACAGAGATGAGAGGGACTGGCACTTCTGTAATTAACAATGCAGGAACTTGAAGCAGATCTAATACAGAGGTGTTCACAATGATGAGAGCTTTTGATAAGCCCTGATTTGATTGGTAGGGATAAACAACCTCCAACAGGCTCAGCCAGTCCTGTTATATTTTCAGTTTTAAATTCTTGCATCGGTGCCTGAGGGGGGTCTACTTCCCATCTCTCCTTGGCCCGAGTTATAGGAAGACCCGTTCTTAGGTTAAAGGCCGATCAGTAAATGTAACCTAATCAGAAAAAGATTGTGATGGTGATGGTGATGGTGATGGTGATGGTGAGGATGAGGATGGGGGAAGAGAGCTGTGATGGTGAGGATGGGGGAAGAGAGCTGTGAGGGTGAGGACTGGGGAAGAGAGCTGTGAGGGTGAGGACTGGGTGAGTAGATGTGGAATAGGGCCCTGCCTTTTAAGAGAACCTGTTTGATTAGGCACTAAGTGGCAGGTTTCCAA
>NC_063367.1:3348418-3378311 GCF_021869965.1 Rhincodon typus | reverse complement strand
CTCCCTCCCTTCTTCCGCCGTCTCCCTCCCTCCCTTCTTCCGCCGTCTCACTCCCTCCCTTCTTCCGCCGTCTCACTCCCTCCCTTCTTCCGCCGTCTCACTCGTTTCTCTGTCTCTTTCCCTGTCTCCATCTCTCTCTCCTTATACCCTCTTTATTTCTCTCCTTTTCTTGTCACAACTCCTCTATTCCTCCTTATCTCCCGCCCTCTCTCCTCACACCCTCTCTGTTTTTCTCTATCTTACTCCCTTTCTCCTCACTCCTTTGTATGACAAAGAGAGCAGCAGAGGGGAGTGTGGGAAGGGGGAGTGTGGACAGGTGAGGGAGAAGCAATGAGTGTGGGTGAGTGTGGGTGAGTGTGGGTGAGTGTGGGTGAGTGTGGGTGAGTGTGGGTGAGTGTGGGACTGAGTGGTAAAGGGAAGAAGGGAGGGCCAAGGGAGTGAGGGAGGTAGGGATTAAGGAGGGGTAGTGAGAGGGAGTCTTGCACCCCCAGAGTAGGGAGGGGGTGGGAGGGAATGGAGGAGAGGGGAACCCTCAGGCTGAGGGAGGGGGATGAAGGCTCTTTCCCTCCCCCTGGGGGAAGGGTCTCACATCCACGGATCCCGATTGGCAACAAGTTCCCATGACCGGACCCGGAGCCAGAACGTAACCCCCCCCCCCCCCCCCCCCCCCCCCCCCCCCCCCCCCCCCCCACCATCCGCCTGCATCCTCCTCACCTCCCATCTCCCCCTCCTCTTCCCTCCACCCACTCCATCACACCCATCCCTTCCCACTGCATCACCCCTCGCAACCCCCACAACTCCAAGGTTTTGGAGTAGATTTGTAGCTCGGGTTGTGGGTGTTGAGGTTGGTTGGCTCGCCAAGCTGGTTTCTTGTTCTGCAGACGTTTCATTACCATGCTGGGTAACATCCTCAGTGCAGCCTCTGATGAAGTGTCGGTGTGTTTTCCCGCCTGGGTTTTAAACTCTGGTGTCTATTAATAAACACATTGAACTCAACCCCGTATACATTCCACTACGGAGGAAACCCGGAAGTGAGGCAATCCATCGCAATGGACCCCAGAGTTTAAAAACCAGGCGGGAAAACACACTGACACTTCATCAGAGGCTGCACTGATGATGTTACCAAGCACGCTAACGAAACGTCTGCGAAACAACCAACCAGCTCAGCGAGCCAACCAACCTCAACACCCACAACTCCCTCACCTTCTCTAGCAATCCCCCCATTCCTCTCCATCACCCCCGTCCCTCTTTCTCCATCATCCCTTTAACTCCCTCCCTCTGCATTACCCCCTCCCTATTCATCACCATCCCCAACCCTCCTTCTCCTGTTCCGCTCTATCCCCTCCCCACCTCCATCACCCTTGGAATCAGGCAGATTCCTGTCTAACTGAGTGGGAGAGATAAACACTTTGTTCCTGGTTGCAATCTGATTTAAGTTAACCCTCCAGCACCCTTACCGTCTGCTCTTTTTTCCCCATTTGCACTGTTCCACATTCTTTCCCTGTCCCCATGCTCAATCATTCTCCCACCTCTACTTCCATCCCTACCCTAAACCTTGCCCTCCCCACCTCCCCAGTGCCAGCTCTGCCCCATCAATGCCCCAACCTATCTTCTTCCTCTGCCCCACCTCACTCTGTACTACTGCCCCTCCATGCTCCTGTCCCCCATTCCTGCCCTTTTAGCTGCCCCTCCCCCTCTACTGGCCCTGCAGATTCCAATTTCCCCCTTCCTCATTCCTTCTGCTCCTCAGACACTCCTAGTTGCCATTTCCCAGGTGCAGGAAGCTGGGATCACTGCATCTCAGAGTTTCACACATTCCTTCACTGACTGTGGGAAGTTATGGTCTTCAACAACCCCTTTACCAGGATGGGGTGTTCATTCATGCTGCAGTTTAAACCTTGGCCACTCAAAGGCAACCCTCCCAATGTTACCTTTTCCTGGAGTCAGTGTTTAATAAGCTGAACATTCCCAGTTGCGTTCCACACACTGAGTGTGTGTCGTATATCAATAGAACAGAGAGCACTTCACACAGAAAATGCTGCAAACATTCAGGCAGAGAGAGGGGCATGGTTCATGTTTCAGAATTCAGAATATCTAGCGGGTTAACCGTATATTTCTCTCCACAGATGGTGCCTGATCTGCTGAGTATTTCTAGAATCTTACCCTTTGGTTCTGGACTTCCATCATCTGCAGGTTTTTTCCTTATCCTTTCATGAGATGTGGGAATTGCTGGCAAGTCCAGAATTTATTTCCCATCCCTAACCTGACCAGAAAAGGTGTCTTCTCAACAACAGGGCCTTCCATGGCCACTTCAGAGGGAACCTAAGAGCCGTCCACATTGCTGTGGGTCTGGAGTTACATGTAGGCCAGATGGCAGTTTCCTTCCCTAAACAAAATGAGTGAACAGGGGGGATGGGTTTTTACAAAAAAATGATGGTAGTTATTATGGTCATTATCACTGAGATATAGTCCAGATTTTAAATTCTACCAGCTGCAGTGGTGGGATTTGAATCTACTTTCCCAGACTATTTAATCTGGGCATCTAGACTTAGGCTAATAGGAAAGGTTTACAGGGATATGGGCCAAACGCAGGCAAATGGGACTAGTTTAGTTTGGGGGAACTTGTTTGGCATGGATGAGTTAGACTGAAGGTTTCTGTGCTGTATTACTCTATGACTCTACCACTATGCTCATGCTACTTCTAACCATTTTTTTTCTCGAATTTTGTCTTTAGATTTAATGGTGATGATGCTAATTTTTAGAAGACAGTAAGGACACAATCCTGTGACAATGAACAATAATCACTATAACAGTTCCCTGGGTATCGGTACAGGCAACACCATACACTCCTACCCACTCACCTTGGAGCAAAAAACTGCATTTGCTTTTGTGGGTATGTTATTCATTTTCCTGGGACTTCTCATTGTGCGATGTTTCCGAATCCTCCTGGACCCTTACAGCAGTATGTCATCCTTAACATGGGCAGATGGGATGGATGGACTAGAGAAGGGCACCTTCGAGTATGCCCTGGCATGAAGTCAGCAGGAATGTCTTGGAGCTCTGGACCAAGTCTCTATGTTGGGGTATAAGTGCATAGACCTCCAATGGTGGCACTGAGGGGCCTGTGGAAAGATGTTGGCACTATCAAACAGTTGATGTGCCAAGGACTTGCCATCCCTGCTTGGTTGAAGTGACATGTTCTACTGCAGATTTAATTAATAATTGTACACACCATAGTGTCAAAATATCAGAATCTGTAACAACAAAGATCTTCCTTTCGGGTTTGATAGTTGGCTGCAGAGTGTTGTTGAATGATTTGGTTCAGGAGAGATGTTTATTCTAAATTGTTCTACGTCATGAATGACCAGGTACAGTTTTATAAATGAGGACATTGGGAGTGTTTTAACATATGAAATTTGCATTATAGATCAGCTAAATTCTAGGGCCTGAGTAACATTATCTGGACATATGGTGATGACCATAGCAAGTTATATTATGTTAATTAAGTTATGAATCCAAGTAATTGTGGGTTAGACACTGCCAGCTGTACTACAGCATATTCTGTGTGCAGATATTTGTAAGCTGATTAATCAGCTGTATGTAATCCAGTATTTCAAATGTACATCCATGGTGTTCATTAAATTAATGTTACTCCAGTCTCCCTGATTTGCATGATCTATCCAGTTGTATAGGAACGTAGGATTTAGGAGCAGGAGTAGGCCATTGAGCCCTTCATACCTGTTGCACCATTCATTGCAATCATTGGTTCATCTGGTTATGGTCTCAGTATCACTAGCTCTCCAGTCCCCACCCCACACACCTTATCTATCAGAAATCCATCTAACTCTGCGCCTGAATAAATTCAATGATTTACCTTCCACTGCTTTGTGAATTCCAGAGACTCTCAATCCTCTGAGAGAGAAAACAGAATATCCTCATTGCCACCTTAAAAGGGAAACCTTTTTCTCAAACTGTGTCTCATTTGTAGTCTCCCCAACAATAGGAAACATCCTCTAAGTGCCCACACTACCCAGTCCATGCACACTGTTAAATGTTTCAAAATATCACTAATTCTTATAAATAAAATAACCCTCACAATCTCCACAATGGATGATCTTGTACATTTTGTGTACATTTATAACTTTCTGGCACATTGAGAGTGAACCAGGTATCTACGTTAGCTCACTTGTACTCAGCTTCCTAATGGCAAATGGTGCTTTTCAAGTTTATTTATTAATGAGGGAGTGATGCTGGCAAATGCAATCATTAATAAGAAGCAGCCAGTTAAAGTTGAAGGTAAACCTAAAGTCAGGGCAATTTAAAATTGTGGCTGCATTCATCTCCGATTTAGAAATTCAGTCTTTGATGGATTTTTAAGATTAAATCCTTCCGAACAGATGCAAGAATTTGTCAAGCCGTGGACACTGAGATATTGTGACAGTTGGGCTGGTTTCCATCTTGAGGTGGGAAGTCTTCAAAGTGACCTTGGATTTATTCCTCAACTACCTCCAGCAGAAACAGATTAATTTATCACATTGCTAATTGTGGGATCCTGCTGTGTGGACATTGGCTTAGAAAGCAGCAGAGTGAGTATATATTTCAAAAAAACCACCTGTGATATGCTTTGGGACCTCCTGAGGAAATGCAAAGTCAGTTCTTTCTTTTGATGCAGCATCAATTTTGGGATTCATTGAGTTAATTCTGACAATCTTTTTGTCTTAAAGACTTTGGAAAACAATGCAAATTTTTTTAAAATAGGGAATTAAAAATAGATAATGGTCAATATGTTATTATCAGAGAAGATTATTGATGTAAAGAGTATAAATTGAATCAAGAGCCAGCACAGTATGTAGAGAAATAGGGTGGGAAGATTATATATTTCATTATATAAAATCAGTCAAAGAGAAGCCAAATGGCTTTTCTCTATTGTGAAACTTCCTTCATTCAAACAAACAGCATGATGTGTTTCCTACAGTATAGTTTTGTAAAAATTACAGTTAAAACCACAACTTAATGCCAATTTGTGTGTCATGTGGCCGGGGTTGGAGGGTTTGATCTATGGGGACCCTATCTAACCCCAGAAAACCCCTAGATGTACCATACTTCCAATAATGGGACTTAACTGTGTGCAAATTGGCAGCCAATGCATCTACTGTACAGTCAATGTTCCTACTCTCTACAGAACCGATGTTTGTAATTGGCTATAAAAATGAGAGACAGATTTTAATCAGTATGGGAATCAAGAGCTATATGGAAAAGGCAGAAGAATGGAGTTGAGGATGACCAACTCAGTGATGATCTCAATGAAATTCAGAGCAAACTTGATGGGCTGAATGGCCTACTTCTGCTCCTACATTTTATAAGATCATAGGTTCATAAGATATAGAGGCAGAATTAGGCCATTCGGCCCATCAAATTCTGCTCTGCCATTCTATCATGACTGATATGCTCCTCACCCCCATTTTCCTGCCTTCTCCTCATAAACTTTTTACACATTAGAAATTAAAACCTGCCTGACTCCTCCTTATATTTACTCACTGTCCCAGCATCCACTGCACTTTGGGACCACTACCCTTTATCCTCAAACTATGAGCTGTCGTCCTAGAATGCCCCACAAAAGGAAGCATCTGCTCCATGTCTATTTTATCTATACCTTTTATCACCTTGAATACCTCAATTTGATCTCCCCTCATTCTTCTAAATTCCAGACAGTATAGGCCTAACTTGTTCAATCTGTCTTCATGCGACAAACCCCTCATCTCTGGGATCGATCTAGTGAACCTCCTCTCAACTGCCTCCAATACCACCACATCTTTCCTCAAATAAGGGGACCAAAACTGTGCGCAATACTCCAGGTGTGGTCTCACCAATGCCTTGTATAGTTGCAACAATACTTCCTTACCTTTATATTCTGTTCCTTTAGCTATAAAAGCCAACATTCCATTCGGTTTCTTTATTATCTACTGTACCTGCATGCTAGTTTTCTGTGACTCATGAACAAGGACACCCAGATCCCTCTGCACCAGAGCACCCCAAAGTCTCTCCCCATTTAGATAATAGGTCACCTTCCCATTTTTCCGAACAAAGTGCATGACCTCCCACTTATCCCCGTTAAACTCCGTCTGCCACATTTTGGCCCACTCTCCTAACCTATCAATATCCATTTGTAAGGTTCTTACTTCCTCAATTTGCTGTCCCGCCTATTTTTTGTGTTTTCTGTAAATTTAGCTACAGAGCCTTCTATCCCTGTTTCCAAGTCGTTAATGTAGATTGTAAATAGCTGGGGTCCAAGGACTGAACCCTGTGGCATCCCACTCGTTTACTTCATGCCATCCAGAAAAACACCCATTTATCCCAACTCTCTGTCTTTTGTCCATCAGCCAGTCACCTATCCAAGCTAATAAATTACCCCTAATCCCATATGATCCAACCTTGTGAATTAATCTTTTGTGTGGTACCTTATCAAATGCCTTGCGGAAGTCCAGATATATTACATCTACAGTGTCCCCATTATCCACTTTGCTTGTTACATCTTTGAGGAACTCTAGCAAATTAAACATAATTTGCTCTTCATAAAACCATGCTGACTCTGATGGATAGTGTTTTGACTTTCCAAATTTCCTGATATTGCTTCCTTTATAATTGATTCTGACACTTTGCCAACAACAGATGTTAAACTAATCGGTCTATAATTTCCAGCATATTGCTTCCTTGCCTTTTTGAATAATTACATTAGCATTTTTCCAATCCACTGGAACCATTCCTGTGTCCAGGGAATTTTGGAATATTGTAACCAATGGATCCACTGCTTCCTTTAATACCCAAGGATGTAGACCATCAGGCCTGGGGGAACTTGTCTGCCCTAAATCCTAATAGTTTGCTGAGTACCTTTTCCCTATCGATATTGATTTTTCTAAGTTCTAACCTTTCTATTGCCTCTGACTTGCTTGTTCCAATAGGAATGGTACTATTATCCTTTGCTTTGGATGTTCATGGAAAGAGCTAAATGAATCTAAATGTTTCCTCATTTTGTTTTCCAATCTTTCTGTTATTGTTCTCCTCCCAATGGTGTCTATAAGTGGTCTCCACATAAGAGTGTAGCAGCAATATCCAGAGTCTAACCATATATTATCACAATACAGGAGTGTAGTAATGGCACACACACCAGAATCTAATCTGGATATTTACATCTGCTGTTATGTTCCTTCAATTTTTTTGAAAGTAGACCAAGAAAATATTTGGTCAGATAAGAATCAACAAATTACTTTATTTCACAAAAATTAAGCAGAGGAACAGTTATAATCAGACCCACAATTCAATCAGCCACAACATGTGTTGTTGGAAAAACACAAAATAATGAGGATATCACTTCCCACCTCCCCCGCACCCCATCCACGTTAGTGGGTCGTCTCAAATGACATGACTTGTATCATCATCTTAATATCCAACCTTCTGGTTAGCTTTGCTCAGCCTGGTTTCTATATCCTTTTGTTCTTTTTT
The DNA here is from genome assembly GCF_021869965.1 of Rhincodon typus. Taxonomy (NCBI): domain Eukaryota; kingdom Metazoa; phylum Chordata; class Chondrichthyes; order Orectolobiformes; family Rhincodontidae; genus Rhincodon; species Rhincodon typus. Next base: position 3,370,811 of record NC_063367.1, on the reverse strand, counting down.
TTAAATCAGCTGAAGAGTAAGCTCTGGAACTAGACACCTGGTTTGAGGTACGGCCATAAGATGTAGGACAGAATTAGGCCATTCAGCCCATCGAGTCTGCTCTGCTATTCAATAAGAACATGGCTGCCACAATCCCCCAACTCCACTTTCCTGCCTTTTCCCCATAACCGTTGATTCTCTTACTGATTAAAAATCTGTCCATCTCAGCCTTGAACAAATTTAACAGCCACAACAGCCCTCTGTGGTAAAGAATTCCACAGCCTCACTACCCATCTGAGGGAGGAAATTCCTCCTCATCTCTGATTTAAGTGGGTGACCCCTCACTCTGACATTATGCTGTCTGGTCCCAGACTCTCTCACAAGGGGAAACAGCCTTTCAACATCTACACCTGGCAAACCCCTAATTATCTTGTAAATTCCATCAAGTGCAGGCCCAACTTTCTCAACCTCTGCTCAGAAGACATTCACTGCACACCTGGGATCAGTCTGTTGAACCTCTCAGGACTGCTGCCAATGCCGTTCTATCCTCATTAGCAGCTATTGATTCTCCCAGACTGACCTTTACCCATTGTTTTGTCTGCTCAAATCTCTGGGCTCCATCTCCACACCTCCCCGCGCCCCCCCAACCCCATACTCCCACCCCATTTTCAGCAATATACCAACCTTTTCCTAGCTACAATCTGTTCTGAAGAAGGGTCACTGGATCTAAAATGTTAACTCTGTTTTCTTGCCACACATGCTGCCAGACCTGTTGAGTTTTCCCAGCAATTTCTGAAGCGATGTTATTCTACACTGCTTGGAATTTATATAAATCTTTTTCCCAGAGTTGAAATGTCTATTACTAGGGGGCAAGCATTTAAGGTGAGAGGAAGACAGTTCAAAAGAGATGTGAGGGGCAAGTTTTTTACACAGAGAGTGATAGGTGTCTGGAACACACTGCCAGGAGTAGTGGTGGAGGCAGATACAATATAGGGGCATTTAAGGGGGCTTTTAGATAAGCCCATGGATATGCAAAGAATGGAGGGATTTGGACTAAGGGCAGGCCGAAGGGATTAGTTTCATTTGGTGTCGTGTTTAGCACAAGATCTTGGGCCATAATATAAATTTATATAAATTCCAACCGGAGTAGAATAACATCGCTTCATCGGAAGCTCCACTGATAATGTCACCTAGCATGGTGACGAAATGTCTGAACAAAAGCAAGTCAACAACCTCGTGATGTACATGTGAATCAGAAATGTGACTATTCTGCTTAAAGTACGACCATCCGTACATCTGACTGACTATCTCATAAACCACTCCAAAGGTTTTCCTCAGAGATGTTACATTGGCTGGAAACATCTGAAGTGGAAGAATGCATCATTTCATCAACAATACTTAAATGGAACTCTCAAAGAACAAAGAAAAACAAAGGCAGATACAACACAGGAACAGGTCCTTCAGCCCTCCAAACCTGCACCAACACATTTTGCCCTTCCATACTAAAACTGTCTTCACTTACAGGATCCGTATCCCTCTATTCCCTTAATCCCTTCCTATTCGTGTATTCGTCCAGGTGTTTTTGAGTGCTGCCATTGTGCCTGCTTCCAGCACCACCAGGAACTCACCACCAAACTTGTTTCTGTAACTGCTTGTCAAGTAGATTTGGCCTTAAAATTGTCTCTGTTGTGTTTCATAACCATTGCCAATGTGTTCCATTTTTGGAAAGAGTGGAGGCTGTTTAAATTTTGTTGAATAGTTGAGCATGTGTGGTAACTTAAAGGGGCCTGTTTGTGTACAGCCTGATCAGGAGCTTTCAGACTGCAGTTTAGAGGGATGATTACCCACTGAGATTCTGGATGTGGGCACACGAGCAAGGCAGCATTTATTATCCAGTGTAGAATAGGAAGGTGCAGTTCAGAAGGGAACCCTGCAAGTCTGCACTGGCTTTGTTGAAGAGACTATTCCTTCCTTGTATCCCTGCAATTTTTTCTGTTTTGATTATTTATCAAATTCCATTTTGAAGATAACATGATTTGTATGGACCCTCTCAGTTTTATGTATGGTTGCCGTAGAGAAAGTACCACAAAGGTTCACCAGTTCGGTCTCTGGATAGCATCATCGTCTTATGAGAAGCAATGGAGGAAACTGGGTCTGTATTCTGTAGAGTTTCGATAAATGAGAGATGATCTTAAACATACAACGTAGAACTATACAGCGCAGGAAAGGGTCCTTTGGCCCACGATCTTGAGCCAAACATGATACCAAATGAAACTAATCTTTTCTGCCTGCCCTTGGTCCATATCCCTGCATTCCTTGCATATCCATGTGCTTATCTAAAAGCCCCTTAAATGCCCCTATATTGTATCTGCCTCCCCCACCACCTCAGCAGTGTGTTCCAGACACCTACTACTCTGTGTAAAAAAACTCGCAGCTCACATCTCCTTTGAACATCCCCCCCTCTCTCCCCCTAGTTTTAGACATTTCAACTCTGGGAAAAAGATTCTGACCGTCAACCCTATCTATGTATCTCATAATTTTATAAACTTCTACCAAGTCTCCCATCAGCCTGCACCGCTCCAGAGAAAATATTCCAAGTTTTTCTAGCCTCTCCTTAGAGTTCACATCCTCTAATCCAGGCAGCATCCTGGTAAACCTCTTCTGCATCCTCTCCAAAGCCTCCATATCCTTCCTGCAATGTAGCAACCTGAATTGAACACAATACCAAAGTCTGCCATGTGACATCCTGACTCTTGTACTCAATTCCCAACCAATAAAGGCAAGCATGCTGTACACCAGCTTCCTTACCACCCTATCTGCTTGCATGACCACTTTCAGGGAGCTGTGGTTTTGAACCCCAGGATCCCTCTGTACATTAATGCTGTTCAGGGTCCTGCCATTAACTGTATACTTTGCCTTAACATTTGATCTCCCAAAGTGCAGCACCTCACACTTACCCGGATTAAACTCCATCTGCCATTTCTCTGCCCATATCTGCAACGGATTTATATCCCACTGGAACCTTTGACAACTTTCTACACTATCCACAATTCCTCTGATCTTTGTATCACCTGCAAACTTACTAACCCAGCCACCTACATTTTTATCCAAGTCATTTATATATATCACAATTATCCGAGGTCCCAGTACGGATCCCTGTGGAACACCACTAGTCATGGACCTGCAGCCTGAAAAACACCCTTCCACCACTACCCTCTGCCTTCTATGGGCAAGCCAATTCTGAATCTACGCGGCCAGGTCACTATGGATCTCATCATCTTAATCTTCTGGATGAGCCGACCATGAGAGACCTTGTCAAAAGCCTTACTAAACTCCATATAGACACCCATCCACTGTTCTACCCTCATCGACCACCTTCATCACCTCCTCAAAAATTTCAATCAAGTTAGTAAGACACGACCTGCCCTGCACAAAGCCATGCTGACTGTCCCTAATTAGGCCATGCTTTTCCAAATATGCATAAATCCTATCTGTAAGAATTCTCTCCAATAGCTTCTCAACCACCGATGTGAGACTCACTGGTCTGTAGTTTCCTGGATTGTCCCTATTCCCTTCTTGAACAGAGGAACAACATTAGCTACACGTCAGTCCTCCGGGACCTCTCCAGTGGCTAGTGAGAATACAAAGATCTTGGTCAAGACCCCAGCAACCTCCTCTCTTGCCTCTGTCAATAATCTGCAGTAGATACCATCGGGCCCTGGGGTTGTTTCCAACTTAATGCTCTTCAAGAGATCCAACACCACTTCTTTTCTTATCTCAAAATGTCCTAGCACGTTAGCATGCTCCACAATAATCTCACTAGCCTCCATATCCTTCTCCTGGGTGAATACTGCTGCAAAGTACTCATTTAGGATCTCACCCACATCCTCTGCCTCCAAGTTCCCTCCTTCATCCTTGGTTCTACCCTCTCCCTGGTTATCCTCTTGTTTTTAATATATCTATAGAATGCCTTGGGAACCTCTTTAACCTTACTTGCCAAGGTCATTCCATGGGCCCTTTTGGCTCTCCTGATCCCCTGCTCGAGTACTTTCCTGCTTTCTTTATATTCCTCACAGGCCCTGTCCGATTTTACCTTTCCTTACATATGCTTCTTTTTCCCTTTTGGCTAAATTCATAACCTCCCTTGTTATCCAAGGGGCCCTTACCTTTACTGCTTACTGGAACATGCTGGCCCTGAACTCTCCCCAGCAGGTCTTTAAACAATTCCCACATTGCCTGATAACAGCTTCTCCCAATTAAGACTCCGTAGCTCCTGCCTAATACTGAAGTAACTACCCTCCCCCAATTTAGTACCTTCCCACAAGGTCCTGACTTATCCTTACTCATAGCTATCTTAAAACATAAGCAGTTGTGATCACTGTTTCCAAAATGCTCTGCTAGTGAAAGGTCAGTTACCTGGCTGGGCTCATTAGCCAGTACAAAGTCCAGTATGGCCCCTCCTCTAGTTGGACTATCCACATAGTGTTTCAAGAAACCCTCTTGGAGTCACTTAACAAATTCCGCGCTGTCTAATCCTCTTGCTCTAAGGGAGTCCCAGTCAATACCAGGGAAGTTAAAGTCACCGACTATGTCAGCTCTTATTTTTATTGCATCTTTCCATAATCTGTGTTCATATTTGTTCCTCAATCTCTCGGTGGCTGTTGGGGGGCCTATAGTATAATCGTTTCCAAGTGATTGCACCCATCTTATTTTTGAGCTGTACCCATATTGCCTCAGAGGATGAGCTCTTCAGTATGTCCTCTCTGAGTGCAGATGTGACATTCTCTCTGATTAGTAATGCAACTCCTCCATCTCTTTCACCATCTTCTCTATCTCATCTAAGACAGCAAAACCCTGGAACATTGAGCAGCCAATGCTGTCCCTTTCTCAACGAGTCTCTGTCATGGCCACAACATCATAGCCCCATGTACTGATCCAGGCCATAAACTCACCTGCCTTACCTTTAGTACTCCTCGCATTGAAATAAATACACTTCAGCCCTTTGGTACCATCCTGTTCATTCACCTGTCTCTGCCTGTCCTTTCCGTCTGACTTGCTGGTCCTAACATGTACCTTCCCCTCAATCACCCCACGAGCTGACCTGCTACTCTGTTTTCCAGCCCCCTGCCACTCTAATTTAAACCCTCCTGAGTAACACTAGCCAACCTCCCAGTGAGGATATTGGCTCCCCCCCAGTTTAGGTGCAACCTGTCCTCCTTGTACAGGTCACCCCTGCCCTAGAAGAGGTCTCAATGATCCAAGAATCTGAAACCCTTTCCCCTGCACCAGCTTCTTAGCCACACATTCATCTGTCCTATCTTTCTATTCTTTGCCTCAGTAGCATGTGGCACTGGTCGTAACCCAGAAATTACTACCCTCGAGGTCCTGCTTTTTAGCTTCTTTCCTAACTCCCTGTACTCACTCTGCAGGACCTCATCCCTCTGTCTACCTATGTCATTGGTGCCAATGTGCACAACGACCTCTGGCTGCTCACCCTACCCCTTAAGAATTTCGTACAACCGCTCAAAGACATCTTTGACCCTGGCACCAGGGAGGCAACACACCATCCTGGAGTCTGGAATGCAGCCACAGAGACGCCTGTCTGTGCCCCTAATTAGTGAGTGTCCGCTCAAATCTTACCCGACCCTGCTCTACAGTAGAGCCAGTTGTGGTGCCACAGGCATGGCTTCTGCCGTTATACTCCCCTAAAAGGCTGTCCCAAGCCAAACAGTAAACAGTATACCTGTTAGAGAGGGGAATAGCCACAGGAGACTCCTGCAGTACCTGCCTGCCTCTCCTGGTGGTCACCCATCTACCTGCCTGAACCTGTGGTGTGACCACCTCCCCGTAACTATTGTCTATCCTACTCCCTGCCCTGTGTGCTCCTCAGTGTGTCCAACTGCTGCTCCAACCAAACAACGTGGTCTGTGAGGAGATGCAGCCGGACACATTTCCTGCAGACATAGTCGTCAGGGACACTAGACTGTTTCCTGATCTCCCACATCTGGCAGGAGGAGCACACAACTGCCATAACTGCTATCTCAGACCCTTTAGACTAAGAAAGATAAAAGAATCTTACCTTGTTTGCCTTACTCAGTGAAGCCCAGTATTCGCCTAAGCCTGCACTTATATCAACTAACTGCACAGACTGGTTCAAGAAAGAATTTTTAAAGGGAGTGACAGAGTGGATGTAGGCAGGGTGTTTCCCTGTCTCAGAATAAGGGGCAGGCCATTTAAAATTTAGATGAGGAAGAATTTCTTCACTCAGAGGGTAATGAATCTTTGGAACTTACCCCAGAAGCCTGTAGAAGCTCAGTCATTGAGCATGTTCATGATGCAAATTAATCAATTTCTGGAAACTAATGACATGATGGGTTATGGAGTTAGTGAAAGGTGATTAGCCATGATCAAAATGAATGACAGAGCAGGAGCAATGGGAAGAATGGCTGACCCCCGTTCCTATGTTCCTACATCCATGCTCTATGGTTACTGCATCTCTAGCAACTGTAAACATTCTTTTCCCATACCTACACTATCCAAACTTATCGTAATTTTAAACAGCTCTCAAATCTCTCAAAGCTTAGCCTTCTCTGCTCAGGGAGGATAACCTCATTTTTATCAGTTAATCCAAACTGCATTCTCTCAACACTGCAACCATTCAATTCTGCACCCTCTCCTTACTGTCCTTCCTGAAGTACACCGCTCCAGCTGGGGTCAAACTTGCATGTGATGTCAGTCTACCATACTTTCCTGAGTTTTTATGCCTGCCTCTATTTCGAAAAGCCAGGAACCTTCTCTGTCAATTTCAAAGATTTTTGAGCACACAGACCCCCACATCCCTTTAAAATTGTATAATTTGCCTTGTATTGCCTTTCCTCAAGCTTCCCACCAAAATGTATCATTTCCCCCTTTCTTGCTGTGTCAGTGCTCCCCAAATTGAGCATCATGTTACCCATGAGTGGGGTGGATTTGCTGTCCTCAGCAGCACTGTTTGCTCTGGACTCCTGACTATGTACAAGCTGCTGTGAGGCCCCTTTAAGTCCTTGTGCTTTTTCTGTGGGTGGCTGTGACCAAATGGACTGCTCTCTGATTGGTGCTGCAAAAACAAACCTAGCAAAAGGTAAACATTCATTTATCTTTGGAGAAACCCTATATTTTCATCAACGCTCCCAAACCACATCTCCTGTTCCCTATCTTAACCCCCTCTAAAACCCCCAAGCCCCTCCCCCCCACCTCTCGGCAACTGGAGTCTTCCCCTGCTCAACAACTCTCATATCTCCTTTGACTCCCAACATTTCAATCTGGGGTCACACTGGGAAAGTGTTTGGGAAGGTCTGCGCTATCTTTCCACCCACTCCTCCATCTTGCCTCTTGTCCTCTTGAAATTCAGTCCTGTCTCTTCACCGTTTAATACAATTTCAATTTGTGTGTCATCTACAAGTTTCAAAACTGTGCTCTGTAGCCCCAAGTCATGAATGTATCAAAAACGGCCGATGTTTCTGGTCCTGAACGCGAGGTAGGTTCTCTCCATCTGAAAAAACAGCCATTCACCAACATTTTATTTCTTATCACTTCACCCAAAGTTGCTATGGGGTCCTCCAGCTTGATCAAATACCTTTGAAACTTCACATACACAGCATTGACTAAGCACTCTTATTGAGCTATTCTGTTACCTCATTTAAAACACCCCAACAAATTTGTCCTGATGTTATTTCTCTTTTATCAGTCAGTGATCATGCAGGTGGGTATTTTTTCTTGGATAATTGAGCTGGATTTTATTCCTTTCCCCCCAATTCCGCTCTGATCCATTTGAAGGGGTGGGAGGTGTTCACTAAATCCAGTGAGTGGCCTGCCCATGTTTTCCTGTCCTCCCCCTTTAATTAGACCTTTTTCCGGGGATGGAGTCCTGCTTATGGGCAAATTGAGGCCCTTCATTGGGTAGTTAACATCCACTCAACGGGTGGCACGGTGGCTCAGTGGTTAGCAATGCTGCCTCACAGCGCCAAGGACCTGGGTTCAATTCCACCCTCGGGTGACTGTCAGTGTGGAGTTTGCAAATTGTCCCCATGTCTGCGTGGGTTTCCTCTGGGTGCTCCGGTTTCCTCCCACAGTCCAAAGTTGTAGAGGTTAGGGTGGATTGGCCATGGGAAATGCAGGGTTACAGGTTAGAGGGGTGGGATGATCTTCGAAGAAGGGATGTGGACTTGAAGGGCTATATGGCCTGCTTCCACGCTGTAGGGATTCTATGATTCTACTTAAGGGGCCTTTACTGCTCCCAGTGCTGGGAGAGAACCGGGTCAAGCAGCTGGTGGATAGCTGCGTTCCATCTTTACAGACTCCAAGGCCTTTCAGAGGTCACCCAAAGGCTCTCCCACCCTGCCTGTCAAATTCCCCTCCCCTCAATATCCCTCAAACACCAGTTTCCTGTTCTCATCTCCCTACCCTTCCCACCCAGACCTGTCAACTTGGCAGATGCTGATTGCAATCTCAATCCAATGTCATTCTCCTCTGTCCCAAAGTGCCACAAAGCTGCAGTCTCTGATTGGCTGGCACCTCTCTGAGGGGGGCGGAATATCTTATATCCGAGGTTCAGAGTTTAGTTTCAATGCTGTGGGGCACATCATTAGATAGACATTAACTGAAGAACAGGGCAATGCAGCCTTGTCTTTATTCACTTTTAACCTATAATTTATGGAAACTCTCATTATATCTCATCAACTTCCAAAACTCAAAGCCCATTTTTCAGCTTGGTACATAGACTGTATTTAGGTGGTGGGTATTAACTTGGGATCTCATCTGTGTAAGAGCGAAACAATTTGGCCATTTACAAGTTGGCAGTGCTCATGGTCATTTTCACAGTGCTAGTGCACACATCATCAGATTTATTGAGTTCCACTTGACAATTCGAACGTGAACTCTTCATCTCGGAGTCACTCTTGCGATACAAGAACAACAACCTTACTGCACCCTGCTTACGTTACTGTTACAAATGGGGAGTTTTGACATCCCACCAGTTGTAGAGGTTTTACAAAATGCAACCTTGCACGTAATATCAGAACCTAAAGCATATGGAAGTTACTGTGATGAGATTTTGTTGTACTGTTATGGACCAGATCAACCCCCTCAAAATATATGAAGAAGATAGCCTAGACCCTAACTTTTCCTTATTTTAAAGGCAAGTACCAGGCGTTGCGTCCCAGATGCCATTTGATTGGTCAATCTACCAGTCTTGAAGCAAAACACACCTTATTCATACACTACTGTTAAAATATGACTAAAGAAAAAAGAAATTGGAATAACAACTCTATTGGAAAACTTAACAAAATAATAGATTATTTAACTACTGTTCCAATTTAGTAAGATCCCATAAACACATCCATGGCAAAGGCAAAATCAGTAAAATAGATTGTCTTACATGCAGTTCTTCAGTCCATGAGGAAAAACATCAAGAAAATTCTGAGAGAGAGAGAAACAGGGAGAGATGTACTGCAGCTTCAAGACCCCAGCAACTATGACTGAAAAACTAAAACTAAAAGTCCTCATCCTGTGAGAGCTTGACCTCACCCATTCAGGCTGCTTCTATTGTTCCAACTTTTAAAAAACCCAAGGCCTCACAAACATTTTACTTTATTGGTTCTGAGTAGACAATCATCACCTCTGTCACAACTTCTCTTTGGGAAAAAGAACCATGATAAAATACACCTCTTAAAGCCATAATATTGATGCATTAAGGAGCTCGGTGCTAACAGATAGGAAACCTTAATGCTGCAATGAAACCACAGCTGAAGTCCATGCGCAGTTTACACACTACCTAAGCTCTGTCATTGTTATCTTACAATAAGATAACTCATAAACCCAAAGCCCAATCCCCACATGAAAGCAGTGCAGCAAACCATCCCTCTGCCTCCATCGCAGTGAATATGCCTAATAAATAATTCAAGTCCTTACAAAACCTATCCCATATTGATCCATTCTGTGGTTTGTGTCTGGCACTGGCAGTTTGAACAAGTATTCCAAAAATAGATTAGACACAAGTGGAAAGAGCACATCGAAACATGTTTTGTACCCTCCTCCACTACCGACCAGATTTCCAATCCTGTGAGATCCTGTCAGCTTTCGTCAATTCCTTCACAAAACAAAAATCTTACAGAATCATTCTCCTAGACACGCAATATTTACAGCACAGATGGAGGCCATTTGGCCCATTATATCTGTGCTTTCTGCACAAGTGACTCAACCAGCCCTGCGCCCATTTCCTTTCTATCACCATGTTTCTGATCAGATACAACAATTTCCGTATAAAAATATTCTCATAAATTGTTCCTTTATTGTTGATGATTAAGTTTCTAAGTTGCTAATTAAAATAGTGGAAATCCTTCCAATCTGTTTTAGGATAGACACTCTTCATTTACACCAGGATTTAATTTACTTACAGCTCTTTCTGCCTACTTTCCATCAGTAACTAAACTTCAGAAATACTTAATTAGCTGTGAAATGCATTGGGACCTCTTGAGATTCTCTACAAATGTGAATCTTTCTTTGTACCCTGGTAGTATATGTGTAATGGGCAATTTTAATTACCTAGTTATTCAAATATCTAATGATGGGCAGCCAAGTATTGAGGTGGCAGGCCTGAAATATTTGTGGATGTTGGGGAGAAATCATTTATTTGACTTAATCCTTACTGATTACTCTGAAATGGTATTAAACTTCTATTTGGGGAAGCATCTGGCCAATGATAATTAAAACCATCTTACAGTGCAGTTGATGAGCTGCATTCCTGCTCCAAAACAATATGATATTCATGCTAGATGTTAGGAGAGAGAAATTCATAAAAATTGGATTTGTGCAAGATGGGTTGGGGACTGATACCAGAAATAATTTCAGTAGAGATGACAAATGTAAGGCTTATAAAGGCACTATCAAGAACAAAGTAACCAGGTATGTTTTTCAGGTTAAATTGAGCATGCAGAGTGGCAGAAAACCAAAATTATTTCATGGTCATGTATAAGAGCAAAACACTTACCAGCTGTAAGAAAATGAACTCATGAGTGAATAGAGTAGATATAAGGTTCAATTGTGGTAGTGATAGCAAGGACTTCCTTTTGGTCATGTTAGCATTATAGATCTTGCAAAGCTTTGCAGGGACCCACAAGGCATACTTAAGTTTAGTCCCACAGAATGGTCGAAATGCTTCAGAGTTATTTTTCATTGCTGCTGTTGATGTTGAGTTGCCTGAGCTGATATACAGGTGTGAGCCTAAAATTTAATCTGCATCCGTTCTACTTTCGCTTTTTGTTTGCTGCAATAGTCGTTGGATACATATTCACAAGAGGCTGCCAATGTGCCTTTAAGAAAGCACATAACAGTTTTTTACACACAAAATGTAAAAAATAACAAATCACAAATATCAAAATCACTAGAGATAACAAGGTGTAGAACTGGATGAACACAGCAGGCCAAACAGCATCAGAGGAGCAGGAAAGTTGACGTTTTGAGTCTAGATCCTTCTTCAGAAATCACTAAACAAGATCTATTTGAAATTGTCCTGTTACACATATCAGAAACAAAGATTTGACCCTTTTACTCTCAACAACCTTAAACATACTCAAACTTCAGTGAAGCACTACCATCTCCACTTTAAATGTTTGTTTATTTCATAGAATCCCCATAGTGTGGAAACAGGCCATTTGGCCCAACAAGTCCATACCAACCCTTTGAAGAGCATCCCAACCCATCCCTGTAACCCTACATTTCCTGTTGCTAATCCACCTAACCTACACATGCCTGGACACTATGGGCAATTTAACACAGCCAATCCACCTAGCCTGCACATGTTTGGACCGTGGGAGGAAACTGGAGCACCCGGAGGAAACCCACGCAGACACGGGGAGAACATGCAAACTTCACACAGACAGTTACCAAAGGGTGGAATTGAACCCGGGTCCCTGGCACTGTGAGGCAGCAGTGCTAACCACTGAGCCACCATAGCTGGTTTCTGGAACTTTCTTCTTACTGATTGCTAAACACTTTCAGAGCAAACACATGGATTTTCCATACCCTCAACTTCCAGCAATTTTCTGGTTCTGGAGTTTTCTTCTAAGCCACTCAGAACATTTTCCCAGCATGGATTATTCTGGAAACTGCTAAACTAACAGCACATTTTTGATCTAACTGAACCTGCACACACCTTCTGGATCATTATGTCTTCTGTCTCCCTGTGTTGTAGCACACCCTATTGTTAAACATCATTTTTTTTTCTCCCCAATTCCTGTTTCTAATGCACAGAACTGTTCACCTCAAGGATTTTATACACCTCATTTAAATGTATGTAAACAAAACTTCAGATAACTGGGCACCACTCACATAACTCAAATGTAAAACTGAAATTATGGACAGACTGTTATAAGGGTCTGATCAATGTGAGCCTGGTGAGATTATGATAGAATCAGATGAAAATTACAATGAGACATTAATGCTTGTAGCAAGCGACATGGCAAGATTCTCACTAAGCAGTAGTGAGTTGCCAATTAAGTGGGGAGGAGGGTTGTTACTTGTTAAACCCTTTGCTAATGGCCTAGCTGACCCCATTGATATTCGGCTTCCCATCCTACCATTCAACATGTACTCCTTTGTCTTGTATGTGCTCCCAAAATTCGTCACCTCTCACTTATCGAATCATAAAGTCATACAGCATGGAATCAGATCCTTTGGTCCAACTTTTTAGGATTAAATTCCATTTGCCACTGTTCAGCTCATCTGACCATCCAACTATGTGATCCTGTAGTCTAAAACTTTCCTCCTCACTATTTACCTGACCATCAATGTATGTTTCATTCATGTCCTGATCATTAATGTGCAAACAGCAAGGGACCCAGCATTGAATGCACAGGATTCAGATTTCCAGTCACTCAGGTACCTTTCAACCATCACCTATTTCAAGTCCATTTTGGATCTAATTTGCCAATCCCATGGGCTCTTAGCTTCTTAACCAGTCAGCCATGGAAAAACCTTACTGAAGTCCATGTAGACCACATCAAATACATCACCCTCAACTACACACCTAGTCATGTCATGCAAAAATTCAACCAGATTTGTTAGACATGATCTGCTCCTGACCAAGCTGTACTAGCTATCCTTGATTAATCCTTACCTCTCCAAATGGAGATTAATCTGTCCCTCAGAACTTTTTCCAATAGTTTCCCCACCACTGATGTTAAACTCACTGACCATGCATGATCTCTTGGTTGGGCTCCTCCAAACGTGTCAAATCAGTGACCAATTTATGCAAGATCACTCCAATCCATTTTGTTTCTCCATGACAAGTTCAATGCTGCACCCTGGACAATTCTGAAACATATCTGTCTTGCCCCAGATGCAGAGTGCCATCAACTGCACACAGGTGGCACTGAGAGGGCTGTATCACAACACTGCAAAATTCATCCTTGGTAGGGGTTCCAATTCTTAAATGTTCAGGTAATCTGTGATCACCATTATCACTACCCTGTCAGCTGCCACGTCATCCTTATCCTTGGAGCATCCTTGTGTATCTGGTGTATTTGAGGATCCAGGTGCCTGACAAGCTTGGTTACTGGGGCACAAGGCCTACCTACTGCCACCATGCCTGATGGCACCATTGCATAACTCCTTAAATGATGCAGAGCACAGATAGAATACAGCCCGTGCTTGGACCAGGCTGTAGTGGAGCAGATGATCGGGCTGCTGAAGATACTGTTCTGTTACTTGGACTGGTCTGGCTACAGCAGGTTTATTTAGTCAGGGTGTGCCGCATCATCCTGACCTGCTGTGCTGTGTATAATTGGAGCAGGCAATGAGGCAATGTGTTGGATGTTGAGGAACTGGGGAAGTGGGAGCAATGTTGAGGAGGACGATGAAGACACAGAGAAGGAGGAGGAAGTTATCCTTGTGCATTACAGAGCTCGTTGTGTTGGGTGCTAAAAGCCAGACAGGATCTAATTTATACCTAATTCCACTCAATGACAGCAGGGTGAAGTAGACCATCATGGAATGTAATATTGTCACTGTTTCAAGATGCCAGCATTTGACCTGCAGCTTCTATTCATTTTGTTTGTGTTCATTTTTTGCGTTCATTTTTTGTGTTCAGGCTGGAAATAAATGCTCATGTTGAAATTGCCCAATTGCTTGTCTCTGTGTGTGATGTTCCCAATCTGGCCAATGGCATGCTGCAGGTATCCAGTGGGCACTGGGGACAGAGTAACATAGATTTCAAAGGGTGGTCAGACAGGATGTAGCTAAGGCCAGGTAAGCTGTGTGACCTGGAGGTTAACCAGCAACTAGGGTGAGAGAATGGGGTTGTATGTGTGAGGGAGTGTCAGCCATGCCAGTGATGTGCCATGGACAATATGACAGCTGTGCCATTATGTTGCCTGTGATTGTCAACACTCATCCAGTGACCTTTCAAAGATGGTGTGGGTACAAGGGATGCTGGTCTTTGGTGGATACCTGTTGAGTGATGAATTGTTCAGGGAATGGCACATGGTAACATGGGAATGGAATCAGACATGATGAATACAGCAGGGCAGGGTTTTTAATTAATGAGGCGAGTTTGGTAAGATATGGTGAAAAACCCTACTCAGCCTCATGGCAAGAAACTTAATGCAACTCGTACTTAGCCAAAAAATTGTGAGATTCAGCCCTTCCCTTATATATTGCAAAGCAAATCAAAGTTTCCAAATGGTGAAAATTCTTCAGTAACACTCATCATTTCCTGTAAGGGCAATAATAAATGTATTGAATATTAAGTATGAGAACAATTTAGTACCTTTAATTACTTCATTAACATTAATAATTACCTCAGATCTTTATTACCATTTTGTGAATAATCGTGTTTTGCTGCTGAATTTGGGTTATAGGACCCTGCAGGGTTGGTGGAATCACTTGGGAAAACCAGATTGTTTCTTACTGCAGAAAAACCTGAGCGCGGAGGGCTGCAATAACCGTGACATGAACTTTGTATGAAATGGCATCAGATACTAAACAGGGTTCAGTGGTGGGGATGAAAGCTTTGGATCCATTGATAGACTTCTACTTAAACAGAGGGCAGTAGTGAGAAGGGACTGAGGAGGATTTGGGAGATTCTGAGAGAATTTTACCTTCCCACAAGCAGTATATAAAATGAAGGCAAGCTGTATTAGGAGTGACCATTTTGGAGGGGTTTTGAATTTGAGGTCAAAGTGCAGGCTTTGGTGAGCATTCAGCTTTGTTGAGGAGGGTGAGCAGCATTATGAAAATGCAAGGTATGGTATTTCCATTTATTTTAATCCAATAGTTACTGGAGGGGTAGTAATGGCAGTTAGTGCAGTGATATGCTTCTCCTGGAAGATGTGGGCAATCAGGGAGAAGTCAAAAGTCCCTGATAACAATGTCTGCAGGAAGTATGTCCACCTGCAGCTCCTCATAGACATAAAGATAGAGGACGAAGAGACCATGATATCGTTTGATGTCACTGCCCTATTCACATCAATAGACATACCACTAGCAAGGGAAACAATGACAACACTACTAGAACAAGAACACGACCCCAGTGAAACCATCTCCAAGGACACAAAGCTTAAACTACTGGACCTATGCTTGACCACCCACTTCACCTTCAACAGCCAAACATACGAGCAAATCAACGGGACACCCATGGGATCGCCTATCTCCGGACTCATAGCAGAAGCAGTGATGCAAAGACTGGAAAGGATTGCCCTTCCACAAATCCAACCCAAACTATGGATACGCTACGTAGATGACACCTTTGTCATCAGTAAACGGACCAAATTAGAAGAGACACACAAACTCATAAACAACACCCTCACCAGAATAAAATTCACCAGAGAGGAGGAGAAGAACAAACAACTCCCATTCCTGGACGTCATGGTAGAGCGCAAGACAAATGGGGAACTGCAAACGAAAGTACACCGAAAAGCCACACACACAGACCAGGTATTGAACTTCAATAGTAACCATCCCAGCACACACAAACAAAGCTGCATGCAAACACTATTTAAAAGGGCAACAACACACTGCAGCAACACGGAACTACACCAAGAGGAGGAGGAATGCCTCTTCCAAGTGTTCAAGGATAATGGATATCCAAAGAACTGGGTCAGGAGATGCCTAAAGGAACAGCATCAGAAAGATTCTACACGTCCCAACACACTCATCACACTACCCTACATCAGGAACACATCAGAACGCACCACAAGACTTCTACGACCGCTGGGCATCAGAGTGGCACACAAGCCCACATCAACCCTACAACAAGTGCTCACCCGAACTAAAGACCCAATCCCCGCCGTAGACAGGACCAGTGTCATCTACAAGGCCCCATGCAGAGACTGCGAGAAACACTACATCGGACAGACAGGAAGGAAACTAACAACAGTACATGATTTGTGCCCGCCGCCGTTGGCCACTGTCGGAGAACCCACAGATGACGTCACATCCGCCACCGCCGGGTACCCCACTTCGGGACAGCGAACGCTAGCGCTGCTGATGCCACCGCCTCCATTTCCGAGACCAACACCACAGACACTGAAGACGCGCCTAACATCACTGCTGCTGCTGCCGCGTACCCCGCTCCGCCCACCGCCGACGCCGCTCCGCCCATCACTGACGCCGACGCAACTCCGCCCACCGCCGACGCCAACACAACTCCGCCCACCGCTGATGCCGACGCAACCCCGCCCACAGCCGACGCCGACGTCGCTCCGCCCACAGCCTCCACAGCCAGCAGCTCCAGAGGGGACAATAGCCCCCAGCCCTGCCGAGTCTTCACCATCCCCCCAGACCTCCCCCTTACTGAGGACGAACGGTCAGTCCTCAGTAACGGGCTCACCTTTGTCCCCCTCCACCCACACATCAACAAATACCGCTCACGTTTGGACATTGAGCAGTTTTTCCGCCGCCTCCGCGCTTATTTCTTCAACTGTGAACCTAACCCTCCCTCTACTGACCCCTTCTCCCGCCTCCAACACACCCCCTCCTCCTGGACACCACCCCAAGGCCTCCTACCCTCCCTTGACCTCTTTATCTCCAACTGCCATCGAGACATCAATCGCCTCAACCTCTCCACCCCTCTCACCCACTCCAACCTCTCCCCCGCAGAACGTGCAGCCCTCCGCTCCAATCCCAACCTCACCATAAAACCCGCCGACAAGGGACGCGCTGTTGTAGGATGGCGCACTGACCTCTACATCGCCGAGGCCAGACGCCAACTCTCCGACACCTCCTCCTACCGCCCCCTTGATCATGACCCCACCCCCGAGCACCAAACCATCATCTCCCAAACCATCCACAATCTCATCACCTCAGGTGACCTCCTACCCACGGCCTCCAACCTCATTGTTCCCCAACCCTGCACCGCCCGCTTCTATCTCCTTCCCAAAATCCACAAACCTGAATGCCCTGGTCGACCCATTTTCTCCGCCTGCTCCTGCCCCACCAAACTTAGCTCCAACTATCTGGACTCCATTTTCTCCCCCTTGGTCCAGGAACTCACTACCAACATCTGTGACACCACCCACGCCCTCCACCTCCTCCAGAACTTACAATTCCCCGGTCCCCAACACCTCATCTTTACCATGGACGTCCAGTCCCTATACACCTGCATTCCCCATACAGATGGCCTAAAGGCCCTCCGCTTCTTCCTGTCCCACAGGCCCCACCAGTCCCCCTCCATTGACACCCTCATCCGCTTAGCCGAACTCGTCCTCACCCTCAACAACTTCTCTTTCAATTCCTCCCACTTCCTACAGACAAAGGGGGTGGCCATGGGTACCCGCATGGGCCCAAGCTATGCCTGCCTCTTTGTAGGTTACGTGGAACAATTCCTCTTCCGTACCTACACTGGCCCTAAACCCCACCTCTTCCTCCGTTACATTGATGACTGTATTGGCGCCGCCTCGTGCTCTCACAAGGAGCTCGAACAGTTCATCCACTTCACCAACACCTTCCACCCCAATCTTATGTTCACCTGGACCATCTCTAATACCTCTCTCTCCTTCCTGGACCTCTTTGTCTCCATCTCCGGCGACCACCTAGAAACCGATATCCATTTCAAGCCCACCAACTCCCACAGCTACCTAGAATACACCTCCTCCCACCCACCTTCCTGCAAAAATACCATCCCCTATTCCCAATTCCTTCGCCTCTGCCGCATCTGCTCCCAGGATGAGGCATTTCACTCCTGTACATCTCAGATGTCCTCGTTTTTCAAGGACCGCAACTTCCCCCGCTCAGTGGTTGAGAACACCCTCCACCGTGTCTCCCGCATTTCCTGCAACTCATCCCTCACACCCCGTCCCCGCAATAACAACCAAAAAAGAATCCCCCCTTGTCCTCACGTACCATCCCACCAACCTCCGGATCCAACGCATCATCCTCCGACATTTCCGCCGTCTGCAATCCGACCCCACCACCAAAGACATCTTTCCCTCCCCACCCTTATCTGCTTTCCGGAGGGACAACTCTCTCCGTGACTCCCTTGTCCGCTCCACACTCCCCTCCAGCCCTACCACATCCGGCACTTTTCCCTGCAACTGTAGGAAGTGCTCCACCTGCTCCCACACCTCCTCCCTCACCCCCATCCCAGGCCCCAAGAAGACTTTCCACATCAAGCAGATGTTCACCTGCACATCTGCCAATGTGGTATACTGCATCCGCTGTACCCGTTGTGGCCTCCTCTACATCGGGGAAACCAAGCGGAGGCTTGGGGGCCGCTTTGCAGAACACCTAAGCTCGGTTCGCAATAAACAACTGCACCTCCCAGTCGCGAACCATTTCAACTCCCCCTCCCATTCCTCAAACGACATGTCCATCCTGGGCCTCCTGCAGTGCCACAACGATTCCACCCGAAGGTTGCAGGAACAGCAACTCATATTCCGCTTGGGAACCCTGCAGCCTAATGGTATCAATGTGGATTTCACAAGCTTCAAAATCTCCCCTCCCCCTACCACATCCCAAAACCAGCCCAGCTCGTCCCCGCCTCCCTAACCTGTTCTTCCTCCCACCTATCCCCTCCTCCCACCTCAAGCCGCACCCCCATCTCCTACCTACTAACCTCATCCTGCCCCCTTGACCTGTCCGTCCTCCCTGGACTGACCTTTCTCCTCCCTACGTCCCCACCTACACTCACCTTTACTGGCTCCATCCCCGCCTCTTTGACCTGTCTGTTTCCTCTCCACCTATCTTCTCCTCTATCCATCTTCTATCCGCCTCCCCCTCTCTCCCTATTTATTTCAGAACCCCCTTCCCCTCCCCCATTTCTGATGAAGGGTCTAAGCCCAAAACGTCAGCCTTCCTGCTCCTATGATGCTGCTTGGCCTGCTGTGTTCATCCAGCTCTGCACCTTGTTGTACATGAACACCAACTGGCTACAAAATGACACGACCAATACTCACTCATCTCATTCCACATGGACAAGGAGAACCACGACTTCGACTGGGACAACACCAAGATCCTGGGACAGGCTAGGCAGAGACAAGCACGAGAATTCCTAGAAGCATGGCACTCCACGAAGCAGGCTATTAATGAACACATTGAACTTGACCCCATATACATTCCACTACGGAGGAAACCCAGAAGTGAGGCAATCCATCGCAACGGACCCCAGAGTTTAAAAACCAGGCGGGAAAACACACCGACGCTTCATCAGAGGCTGCACTGAGGATGTTACCAAGCACGGTAACGAAACGTCTGCGGAACAACAAACCAGCTCGGCCAGCCAACCAACCTCAACAGCTCCTCATAGCTGCATGGTTCAGTTGGAGCAGCGGCTGGACTTACTGTGGAGTGTACAGGAGGCAGAAAGTTTTATAGGGAGGTGTTTCAGTGATGTGGTCACTCCAAGGTTCAGCCAATTGATGGGTGACTGTCAGGAGAGGCAGGCAGGCAATGCAGGAGTACCCTGTGGCTATTCCCCTCTTGAACACTATTCTGCTTTGGATTCTGTTGGCCTTGAGAAGGTGGCGGTGAGCTGCCTTCTTGAACCGCTGCAGTCCTCCTGCTGTGGGTTGACCCACAAGTGGGTGGGTGAGTAGCCAGAGGTTGTGGTTCATGTTGGTATTAACAACATAGGCAGAAAGAGAGATGAGCTAGTGTCACTCAGGATGGTTTAAACTAGTGACAGGGTGTTGAGAAACAGAGCAGTAGGTCAGCATATGGCGTTGTTTAAGCAGAGGTAATGATTAAGTCAAGTAAATCTAATAAGAACAGGCAGGGCCAGGTTAGTGAAGATGGTAGGACTGGAGGTTTGAAGTGTATTTATTTTAATGCAAGGAGTGTGACAGGTAAGTCAGATGAGCATAGAGCCTGGATTAGTACATGGAACTACGATGTGGTAGGCAGGTTAGATAGCGTTCACAAGTCTGGCTCATCCACTCCATTTCGGCTGCCCAGTGCCAACTGGAGAATAGCCAATATTATTCCTTTGTTTAAGAAGGGCAATGGGGATAATCCAGAAAATTATAGGCTGGTGAACTTTACATCAGATGTAGGGAAATTATTGGAGTAGATTCTTAGGGACAGGATTTACTGGATTTAGAAAAGAATGGATTTATTAGGGATAGTCAGCATGGCTTTGTGTGGGGAGGTCTTGTCTCACAGATTTGATTTGAGTTTTTTGAGGAAGTGATTAAGATGATTGAGGGTAGGCCAGTGGATGTTGTCTACATGAACTTTACTATAAGCATATGACAGAGTCCCTCGTGGTAGGCTGATGCAGAAGATTAAATCACATGGCTTCCAGGTGACTTGATAAGTTGGATACATTATTGTCTTGGTCACAGAAAACAGAGGGTAGTTGTGGAGGTCTGTAACCAGTGGTGTTCCACAAGGATAAGCACTGAGACCTCTGTCGTTTGTAATTTGCATAAATGATTTAAATGGTCTGATTAGTAAGATTGTAGATGACATGAAAATTAGTGGAGTTGGACACAGCAGGATATAGATCAGTTAGAAAGTTGGTTGGAGAAATGGCAGACGAGGTTTAATCCTGCCAAGTGTCAGGTAAGACAATACAATTTGGAGCTGGAGGAACACAGCAGGTCAGGCAGCATCAGAGGAGCAGGAAAGTCAATGTTTCTGGTCGGGACCCTTCTTCAGAAGTGCCCACTCCTCTGATGTTGCCTGGCCTGCTGTGTTCCTCCAGCTCCACACTGTGTTGTCTCTGACTTCAGCACCTGCAGTTCTTGCTACCTCTAAATGTGAAGTGATGCATTTTGAAAGGTCAAAGGCAACAGGAAAGGATACAATAAATGGCAGGACCCTTAGGAGCATTGATATAAAGAGGGATCTTGGGGTGCAAGTCCATAGCTCCCTGAAAGTAGTAACACAAGTGGGTAAGGTGGTAACGAAGGCGAACAGCATGCTTGCCTTCATCAATCAGGGCATTGAGTATAAAAGTCATGGCAAGTCATGTTGCAGCTATATAAAACTTTAGTTAGGCCACATTTGGAGTATTGTGTGCAGTGCTGGTTGCCAAATTATAGGAAGGACGTGGAGGCTTTGAAGAGGGTCCAAAAGAGGTTTACCACGATGTTGCCTGGATTGGAGTGTAATAGCTATAAGGAGAGGTTAGACAAACTTGAGTTGCTTTCAACAGACCATTGGAGGCTGAGGGATGTCCTGATGGAAGTATACAAAATTATGAGGGGCATGAATAGGTAGATAGTTGGAGTCTTTTTCCCAGGATGGGAATTCCAAATACTAAGGTGAAAGAGAGAAACTTTAAACGAGATGGGTGAGGCAAGTTTTTTTATACAGAGGCTGGTAGGTGCCTGGAACACACTGCCAGGGGAGGTGGTGGAAGCAGGACGTTAGCAACTTTTAACAGACATTTGGACAGACACATTAACATTAGAGGGATACAGACCATGTGCAGGCAGATGGGATTAGTTTAGAATAAAATCATGGTTTGTGCAGACATGGTGAGCCAAAGGGCCTGTTCCTGTGCTGTACTGTTCTATGTCTAAACTGACTGACATCTAGATTTCCATGTACTTACTGCAAACTAGTAGACAGCACCAAAGATGGTAATTTAGTTTCTGCCACCCCATCAGAACGATTATTGCATAACATTCAATTTCACTCACTGCTGCTCAAAAGAGGAGGAGCCTGGACAGAGAAATGGATGGAACAAAAACAAAGTTGCTGGAAAAGCTCAGCAGGTCTGGCAGCATCTGTGGAGGAGAAAACAGAGTTAACGTTTCAGGTCCGGTGACCCTTCCTCAGAAATGGATGGGTTTGCTGCAGCAGAGAACAGACCTATTGGTGAAAATTAAAGCTTTACCAGCAGAGACCTCTGACAATGGATTAAAGCAAAGTTGGGCTAAGCCCGAAACGTCAGCCTTCCTGCTCCTCTGATGCTGCTTGGCCTGCTGTGTTCATC
>NC_063367.1:3296631-3333418 GCF_021869965.1 Rhincodon typus | reverse complement strand
ATGCTGCTTGGCCTGCTGTGTTCATCCAGCCCTGCACCTTGTTGTCTTGGTTTGTACAGAAAGTGGTTTGTGTGTGGAATGAACTTCCAGAAGAAGTGATGGATGCGGGTACAGTTACAACATTTAAAAGACACTTAGCTAAGTTTATGAATAGGAAATATTTGGAGGAATGTGAGCCAAGCTCAGGCAGATGGGACCAGTTTAGTTTGGGATTATGGTCAGCATGGACTGGTTGGACTGAAGGGTCTATTTCCGTACTGTGTGACTCTGTGGCTATAAACAATCCGTACATGATAAAGGCACACACAGCTCAGTGACTTTGTGATCTCTTAATTTTGGTTAATTTTTCATCTTAAAAAGCTATCAGATGCTGCATGCCATCCTTTTGACACATCCCTTTCTTGGTATTCACTTGGCCAAAGAGCGACTGGATCAAGAGGAATCTCATTCAGTGAAAGTAACAATCACAATCCACGGTCATCAGCTACAAAAGGTAAGCAAAAGAAACCTCAGTCCCATTTTGAACAGTATCCCTTTCTACAAGGACAAACCCAACAACAGAGTCATGCTTAACTGAACATTTCACATTCCATCAAATGCTCTTTGTTAGTTTCCCTCAGTGCTGTCTGGCTTTCAATTCGTAGTTAGCAATATTCACGTACATTCTGAAGCTTATTTTGGTGAAGAGGGTAGAAACAGTTAGCAGAATGTGACTCCAGGAGTATCAACAAAAGAATATTTTTCAAGTTTTCCAATCACGAACAAATTCGACTGAGACAAATCTGCAGTTTAAGATCTTGCCAGATTTAGTTTACAAGACCAAAGTCTGATTTCTCTGAATTTGACTTGCAAATTAGACAATTTATTTGCAAACACAGGTCAAGATGACCTGAGATAAAGGAAATTTCTGCCGTTTGTAATGATGTCTGTGGCTCCCGGTCAAGTACTTGGAGTTATTAAATCATTGACCTGAAAGTAGCATTTAAACCAGCTAATGTGGCCCATGATTATCAGAGATACCTGAAAGACCAGGGTGTGCAGACTGTCCAAGTTCCTGATGTGGGAACCTGTGAAAGACTAAATAAAAACCAAAAGAACTGAAGATGTTGTAAATCAGGAACAAAAACAGAAGTTGCTGGTAAAGCTCAGCAGGTCTGGCAGCATCTGTGAAGAAAAAAATCAGAGTTAACGTTTCGGATCCCTTCCTCAGAACTGATGGTATCTAGGAAAACATTAATTTATATGCAGAATATAGGAAGGGGGAGGGGATAAGGCGTAAATGATAGGTGGGGATAGAGCCCAAAGAAAGAGAAGAGCAGCTGGATTGACAAAGGAGTTGATAATGATCTGGCTACAAGGGTGAATAGCTGTTAATGAGGACTGTTAGTGACTAACAGTAGGTAGAGTGTAACGGCAGGCTATGTGGTAACAAGGCCTGATGTGTGGGGTGAGGGGCTGGGACATGGGAGAATTTAGGCCATAAAATTATTGAGCTCAATATTGAGTCTGGAGGGCTGCAGGGTCCCCAAGTGGAAAATGAGGTGTTGTTCTTCCAGCTTGCAATGAGCTTCGCTGCAACACTACAGCAAGCCTGAGACAGATGTTAGCCAGGGAGCAGGGTGGTGTGTTAAATTGGCAGGCAGAATGCAGATGTTCTGCGAAGCGGTCACCCAGTCTACGCTTTGTTTCCCCAACATAGAGGAGACCACATTGTGAGCAGCGAATGCAGTAGACTAGGTTGAGTGAAGTGCAGGTAAAATCCTGCTTCACCTAGAAGGTGTGTTTGGGCCCTTGGATACTGAGGAGGGAGGAGGTAAATGGGCAGGTGTTACACCTTTGCCGGTCGCAGGGGAAGGTGCTGTAGGGCTGTGATGGGGTGCTGCAAGTGACGGTTGTTGACAGGGCCCTCAACCACGTCCGACCCATCTCCCGCACTTCCGCCTCAACCCCTCTCTTCCCTCCCGCAAAGGTTCCCCTTGTCCTTACCTACCATCCCACCAGCATCCACATCCAGAATATCATCAGAAGCCATTTCCACACCGCCAGCGAGATGCCACCAGACACATATTCCCCTCCCCTCCCTTGACGGCCTTCCACAGGGACCATTCCCTCCAGGACACCCTGGTCCACTCTTCGGTTAGTCACTAACAGTCCTCATTAACATCACCCTCGTAGCCAGATTGTTATCAACTGCTTTGTCTATCCAACCACTCTTTTCTCTCTTTGGGCTCTATTCCCAACTATCGTTTACTCCCTACCCCCCTGCCCCACCTTATCATCTGTATATAAACCGACATTTTCCTAGCTACCATCAGTCCTGAGGAAGGGTCCCCAGATCCGAAACATTAACTCTGATTTTTTTCTTCACATATGCTGCCAGACCTTCTGAGATTCTCCAGTAACTTCTGTTTTTGAACATATGACAGACTTTTGATTATCCCCTCATCAATGTTCACCAGGTCAGCCCTACAAATGCCAGCTCCTTGATGTTCAGGTTATGTTAATTGTATTGTTAAACTGAGGAACTGCCTTCCTCCCTCCCATTGTTATAGCTGCACCTTGATGCCTGTAGAGAAGGAGCACATAGTGTTGGATTGTACTCAAAGATTTGCAATGGGCATGTAAGGGCTGGAGTGTGTCAATGGAATTTTAATTGAAAAACTTCCTTTTGAAGTTTTGATTTCTGTTTTGGTTCCCGTTTAAAGGGATGTCAACTGTTAGTTTGTGTCGTTGCTTTTAAACATCAAAAACTACAAGCCGTTTAACATATAATCTCTCTTAGGAAAACGCCAGAAACTCTTATTAATGAAGTTTTCACAGGGCACTTAGAAAATTTGAATGCAACCAAGCAAAGTCAACATGATTTTGTGAAAGTGAAATCACAGTTAACAAACTTATTGGAATTCTTTGGTGAAGTAGCAATTTGGATAAAGGAAAACCAGTCGATGTACTTGGATTTCCAGAAGTAATTTGACAAGGTAGCACATCAAAAATTTCTATGCAAACTAAGAGCTTTTAGTGTGGAAGGGAATATTTTTGTATAGATAGAGGATGAATTGGTGTCTGGGAAGCAAAAGGTAGGTATAAATGTGTCATTTTTGTGTAGGCAAGCAAGTACGTTGTGAAGAGGACATCAGGATGGATATGGGTAGTTTAGTGAATGGGCAACAAATTGGCAGATGGGAGTATAATGTGGGAAAATGGGCACTTGTCCACTGTGGCTGGAAGAACAGACAAGAGGCACATTATTTAAGAGGGAAGGGATCATGGTGTCCTGGTCCATGAATCACAAAGGATTGGTGGCCTAACTGCAGCAAGTAATTAGGAAGGCAAATTATTGTCATTAACACAAATTATTGTGAGGGGAATAGAATATAAAAGTAGGGATGTTTTACTATGGTTGTATAGATCATGGTGGTGGTACATCTGGAATACTGTGTACAGTTTCGGTCTCATTATTTAAGAAAGGACATAAACTCATTAGATATAGACGGTCGATAAGGAAAAACCAATTTAACTTGTGAATGATGCATACTGGCCTGACTTGTTTTGTGTACTTCAGGACAGTGCTCCAGTTCAACTGGTACATTTATTTCCAAGTATTATTATTTTTCTACAAGTTTTCCCACTGGGGGTTGACTCAGAGCAACACAGAGCAGACAGCACAGGGGAGGAATACAGAGAGTTATCATGGACCATCCATTCATTTCAGAAGGATAGAACTTTGATTAAACTTAGCTTTTTTTTCTTTATTCATTCACGGGATGAGGGTGTCACTGACCAGGCAGCATTTATTGCCCATTCCTAATTGCCCAGAGGGCACGTACACTGAAGGCTGGGGAACTGAGAGAAATCATTCAAAAACACCTCAGGTTACTTTAAAAGGTTGAACCGTTTCAGTCAAAACATAAATCCTTCACAGCCAAACAGAATTGACTTTTCACAAATAAATCTGTTATTTATTCTTCAGATTTGAAGAAACGTTGCCCTCTCGGTTTTCAATCCCCATGGCTAACTATCCTGAAAACAGAGTGCACTGTGTTGGGAATGGGTCAGGGAGTGCGGTGGGTAGTGTTCCTGCCTCTGAGCCACCAGCTCTGGATTTGAGTTCCGCCCAGGACTTAGTAATCAAGGAGAATGTGTTCACCATGCGGCCAAACTGTTTTGAGTGGGAGCCTGTAAATCCTACCTTCTGGGCTTCAGTGTCTGAGTACCATATTATGAAGGTGGGCAGACAATACCACATTGAACACCCTCTTCCAGCATCAGCAACATTGTGTTAGGTGCCCTTCTTATCAACAGTTAAAGAATAAAAGGTTGTCTGCACCCGTTAGACCCTTTTCACCTTGTGAGGTGTGGGTTTCTCTTTTGTACAAAGCCCTGAACAACTGCTGACAAAATGGGTTTTCCCCTTTCTGTTCCAGAAGCATCAGTTGGGTGGGGGAGTTTGTGCTGGACATTGTCACATTCACAAACACACCTGTGGCCTTATCTATCTTGCATTCGCTCCGAGTCATTTGGGAAAGTTGGTGTAAACTTTTCGATCAAGTCTTTCACATTCCATACGCTCGCTCTCCCCATTTAGAATTCACATTCCTCATCAAAACTTTTGATGGCTTCCTTTCTTTCTTTCTGTCCCAATCCCTCTGATCTTCTTCAATCTTCACTTTTCTCTCTCAGGCCCTTTCATTCTCTCACCAGATATTCTTGCTCCTCCTGCCCATCCCAATCACACTCCCATTCAGATCCCCATTCTCAGCCTCAACTTTACTCTTTATTCAGCTCCACTGCTCTTTCTCCTTCCTCAGTGTCATAGAGTCATTGAGTCACAGAGTTGTACAGTACGGAAACAGACCGTTCAGTCCAACTTGTCCATGCCGACCAGATATCCTAAATTAATCTAGTCCCATCTGCCAGCATTTGGTCCATTTCCCTCTAAACTGTTCCTATTCATGTACCCACCAGATGCCTTTTAAATGTTGTAATTGTACCAGCCTCCATCACTTCCTCTGGCAGCTCGTACCATATACACACATAATCAGTGAACCTGATTACCCCATTGTTTTCCCCACCCTTAATATTCAGCCTCACCCCTCTGCATCTGAGTTTACACCCCAGGATTGTTCTGGTGCCCTCAATATCCAGTGCCTTTGCTTTCCCAACTTCCCATTCTGCCTAGGCCACCATATCCTTGTCTCCCACTTTTAAGTTGAGCCAGGTTTGTTGGCATCAGCCAGTTTGGGTGCTCCATTAGGCAGGCCAGTGGGTCCAGTCAGCCGTCAGCTCTCATACTGAAGGTTAGGGACAAAAAAACTGCAGATGCTGGAATCCAAGGTAAACAAACAGGATGCTGGAAGAACACAGCAAGCCAGGCAGCACGTGGACAGAAGGAGCAGTCAATGTTTCAGGTGTAACGAAGAAGGGTTTGTCTAATACTGAAGATATTTGAATTAAAAAATGGCTTGTTTCTGTAGGAGCCAGTTGGAGGTTTGCACTCAGAGGAAGTAGTCTACCTCGTCAGGTACATGCCTCCTGCATATGGTCAAATTTTTGAACAGACATGTTTCTTGTTTCTCGATGGGACAACTGCTCCCATGAATATCATTCCAGTGGGCTGAGCTATTTATGAATATTCATCACCTATGAGTAAACAAAACAGGCTCCAAACCAGCAAACCCAATCCACTCGAGAGGTTCTGAGAACAGATAATGGACAAACTTAAGAACCGGGAGCAGGGGTAGGCCACTCAGCTCCTTGAGCCTGCTGCACCATTCAATATGATGATGGCTGACCTGATTACTCCACATACTAGTCTACCCCCTCCCCGCCATAACCGATCAACTGCTGCTCTATCACCTCTCTCAAAATTCTCCAAAGCCTCTGCTTCCACCACCTTTAGAAGAAGAGTTCCGTAGATTAAAACTTCTCATCATTTCTGACTTAAGTGGGCAACTGCTGCTGTGTAATCAGTGACCTACTAGTTCTACATTCTCCCCGAAGAGGAAACACAGTCTTCACGTCTACATTGTCAAGACACCTCAGGATTTCATGTCTCAATTTAGTCACCTCTTATTCTGTTAAACTCCAGCAGATACAAGGCTAGCCTATCCAATCTTTCCTCATAAGATGAACCACCTTCCAGGTATCAGTCAGGTAAACCTTCCCTGAACCACCTCCAATGCATTTACATTCTTCTTTGTATAAGATACTAATTCTGTACACAGTTTTACAGACATGGTC
The DNA here is from genome assembly GCF_021869965.1 of Rhincodon typus. NCBI lineage: Eukaryota > Metazoa > Chordata > Chondrichthyes > Orectolobiformes > Rhincodontidae > Rhincodon > Rhincodon typus. The sequence goes on along the minus strand of NC_063367.1, from coordinate 3,327,178 downwards.
TCTCAGTGCTTGGTGTAACTGAAGCATAACTGCCCTACTTGTTGTATTCAATTCCCTTTGTGATAAATGATAACATTCTATTAGCTTTCCTAATTACTTGCTGTACCTGCACACTAGTCTTTTGTGATTCATGCACAAGAATACCTAGACCCTTCTGTATCTCAGAGCTCTTTCACCATTTTGATAATATCCTTCTTTTTATCCTTCCCATCCCTTTCACAAAACCAAGTTAACTCTGCCCGATTACCTTGAACTTTGCCAAGTGCCCTTTCTTTATTAATAGCTTCAAACATCGTCCCCGTGTGTCTGTATTTCCTCAGGATGCTCTGGTTTCCTCCCACTGTCCAAAGATGTGCAGGTTGGATTGCCATGCTAAATTGCCCACAGTGTCCAGGGAGGTGTAGGTTATGAGGACCAGCCATGGGAAATGCAGGGTTTCAGGGATAGGGTGGGAGGAGGTTCTGGATGTGATGCTCTTCAGAGGGTCAGTATGGACGTAACGGGCTAAATGGCCTGCTTCCATACTGTAGGGATTCTATAATTCAATGACAGATGTTAAGCCAACTGGCCTGTAGATTACTGCTTTCTGTCGCACTCCCTTTTTTGAATAAAAAAGTTTCATTTGCTCACTTCTAATTGAATGAAACCTCCCCTGAATCTAGGGAATTTCAGAAAATTAGATCCAATGCATCAATTATCTCATGAGCCAAAGTTTTAGAGACCTTAGCATGAAGTCCATCAAGACCCATTGTCTTGCAAGTAGCAGATCAGTCAATTTCCTCTGCAGCGATGATGATTTTCCAGAGTTCCTCCCTTTCTTCCATTTCCAGATTTACAGCTATTTGAGCTGTTAGTTGTCTCCTCCATAGTGAAGACTGATGCAAATAACCCATTCAATTAATCTGCTACCTCCTAATTTCCACAGTTAACTCTCCAGATTTCCTTTCTATAAAACCAATGCTCATTTTGTTGATGCATTTCTTTCGTAAATATTGATAATAATTCTTACTTTCTGTTTTTATACTTCTAGCTACCTTTCTCTCATACTCCAACCTTTCCCTGCTTACTAAACTTTTCATGATTTTCACTGTTTCTAATATTCTGTCCAGTCTTTTGACCTGCCACAAATCATTGCATAATTATATGCTTTCTCTTTAAGTTTGATATTATCTTTATTTTTTCTACATTAACTATAGATGGCAAATCCTCCCCATTGGTTATTTTCTTTCCCATTGGAAGTATCTATTTTTTGTATTCTGAATTATTCCCTTAAATATCTGCCATGCATCTCTACTGACCTATTCCTTAACTTGCTAGCCAGTTTACATCTGCTAGCTCTGCTTTTTGGCCATCCATGCCCTCATACTTGCTCTTATTTCAGTTTCAAATACTAACATTCACAGAGGCCTTCAACCCACTTGTTGGACCACTGATGCTGAGGGTTTCTATTGTTACTTTTAGCAGGGAGTGACATATTGGCAATGAAAAACAATTGAGGAATTTTAAGCTTGAACCTACCACCACCTGTAGATGGGACAGTGTTGTGGGGGAGGCATGAAGATTAATTTATTCGTAGATAGCAAGAACTACAGATGTTGGAGTCAGAGTCAATACAGTGTGGAACTGTAGGAACACAGCAGGTAAGGCAGCATCAGAGGAGCAGGAGAGTCAACATTTCTGGCCCAGACCCTTGCATTATGAGGCTCCAGTCTGCCACAGAAGTCCCTGCTGCCATTTTGATGGCATCATGTTGTGTGTTGTGTCTCTGTCCTAGTCTCGAGGGGCATAAGAGTTCATGATATTTAAGTCAAACTCCTACAGTGTAGAGGAATTCTCCCTAGTGGCCTGGTCAATATTTATCCCTGAATAAAAGAGTAGATTATCTTCTTATTAATGATTTGCTATTTTAAATTGCTGAGAGTAGATTGGCTTTCGTATTTCTTACATGAAACAGTTAATATGCTTCAGCACTACAGCTCTTTAAGATTCAGTGTTTGTGAAAGACCAACATAAATGGAAGTTGTTCTTTCTTTTACATCTCACACAAACACGCATCTGACTGTTCTTCATAAAATTGGTCAAAATTTTGACTGCACTGCAATATTTCACAAAGTTGGTAGCAAAAAATGCAATGGTTAAGTCTAACTGTTTCCGGATTGGTTCTTTTAATGGAACAACTTTAGTTCAGTAGCTTGTCTCAGGTAGATGTTTTCACTCATACAAAGTGTATACATGGTCCTGTGTGTATACTGAAACCTACTTTTTATGATGAAATCTATACAGTAGATGTTTATTTGTGTGTATATCTTCATTCCAGCTCTGGGGGAGGGTGTTGTAGTGGTGCTTTAGGAACAAAATTAGATGCAATATCCCTCTGTGAATAATTATATACACATTGAGGATTTAATGAACAGGAACTAAACAGGTCATAGGATTAATAGTGCTCTCAAAAAAATCTAGGCACTTGAACTGTCAAACATGAATAAAAAGCAAGAAATTACGGTGTCTATTATGGATGGTTGCTCCCCTCTACTATTCTCCACCTAGGGCAAAGGTTGCTGAGTCCTGAGGATATACCTTGGCAATTCTCTATCTCACAGCTTGGATTGTCAGCCATAGTTCCTGTCTTTTTGGTCCCACTCATGTGACTACCCTTGGCGAGCCTGTCCAGGTTGATAATGCTTCACCTAAATTATTGAATTCACTTGTGCTTCCGGGTTAGTGAGCGCTGCTGGTGGGAGAACATGGAGGTGGCCTGCAGAGGAAGGTAAGGTCTTGGGGTGAAGTGGGTGGCAGTGTTCAGGACTTAATAGCTATGGAAGGTGCGTTCCTAACACGGTCAAGCAGGCTGATCATGAGCCTGTAAATCCTTCCTGAAAGGCCAAAGGTAGGGCTAAAGCAAGACACTGCCCAGGTCAGCAAAGACCCTGGAAGAAGGCAGGAATCTTGCCAAGCATAACCATGGACCAAGACATGGAAGACTGTGCTTACCAACTTCCTCCGAGAGTATGGTGCCTGGAGAGAGTGTGTGCCCGGGAGAGGGTGGAGTTGCATGGCAGAAATCAGTATAGCTTTGGACATTCATTCTCAGGCTTATATCCCTCTGCAGAGTCAAAAAGAATCGATGCAAGGTTATTCCTCCATTCCTTTCTCTAGTTTCCACACAGAAAACAAACTATAGGGCAAACTATGTTGCAATGCACTCAGAATGTGACTGATGGTGCTCCAATGTTTCCACCCCTCATTTCCTGAGATGAATTGGCACACAGGGTCTATACATGCATGCTATAAGTGGGAAAGGAAGTTGGAGGGGTCCAGTTTTTTTTAAAGCTTGTTCATGGGTTGTGGGCATCACTGACTGGGTCAGCATTTATTGCCCATCCCTAATACCCAGAGAGCAGTTAGGAGTCACCCACATTGCTATAGGTCTGGAATCTCATGCAAAGATCAGACCAGGTAACGTCGGCAGATTCCCTGCTCTAAAGGATATTAGTGAACCCAATAAGATTTTATGACAATTGATAGTAGTTACATTAGTTACCTAGTTAATTATTGTGGGGAGGGCAGGGTCAGTCAGCTCACTTGGCTGGACAGTCGGTTTGCAATGCAGAGCGACATCAACGGCACGGGTCTTGTCTTCTCAACCTCTCCCCTCACCTGAGGTGTGGTGACCCTCAGGTTAAACTACAATCAATCAGTCTAATGAGAGAGCAGCCCTACTGGTCGTTTGGGATTATGGTGACTTTACCTTAGGTAATTACAGTAGTTGCCAGCTTTTTTTAATTCCAGATGCATCATGGGTCATGTTGGAATTCAAACCCACATCCTAAAAACATTATCTTGGGATTCTGCATTACTAGTCCAGGGATATTACTACTACATGACCACCTCCCACTTCATGTCTGTTTCACAGGCACAGCCTGGAAGGTAGTGCTTGAAAATATATCATATGCAGCGTATACCTGTCTCTGATTTCATTAGTGCTGACACCATAATACCTACCATTACCATTGAAGCCCTTTATATAGCAGGATGTTTGAATGATCTTGGAGGTTGCCACTTTCTTCCAGATTGTTCTTGTAGCTCATAGGTTTTCCTCTAATTACATATTACATTCCTCATCACACTTAAGAGATATTGCCACTCACTGTTTGTAAAATTAGCTGCTCTTTCATGCCTAGTTCAGGAACATGGACATAACTTTTCAGTGCATCCTGTCTTTTTAATCATCCTCCCTTTACTGTTCTCAGGCCCTCCAAGGATTCTGACTATGTCCAGCTCAGCTTTACCCAAAAAATGAAGCCAGAGGGATCAAACACACCCCAATTCTATGGACTCCCCAAGGTACACTAAACAGGGTCCCCCTCAGACCCATTGTCTCACTACCAGGCACACCAATATCAGGACTGATTGCAGAAGCAGTAATACAAAGGTTAGAACCGACAGTGCTCCCCACTATACAACCCAACTCTGTGTCCGATATGTAGATGACACCTTCGTGATTACTAAACACACAAAACTAGAAGAAACTCACCGACACATAAACAACATCCTTACCAGGATAAAATTCACAAAAGAAGAAGAGAACAACTGACTAACCTTCCTGGACATCATGGTAGAATGCAAAAACAACAGGGAACTCCAGACTAATGTATATAGAAAGACCACATGTACGGACCAGATACTCAATTACACCACCCCAACGCCCACAAACAGAGCTGCATCAGGACACTATTTAAACGAGTCACAACACATCGCAGCAACCCAGAACTATGCAAAGCAGAACAGGATCAATTGTAGAAAGTCTTCAAAAGGAATGGATACCCGAAAAGCACAATCCGCTGTTCCTCCGAGACAGACCACAACAGCAAGACACAACACGACCAGATTCACTAATCACCCTACCGTACATTGAGGACATTTCAGAGATGACCACAAGACTACTCAGACCCCTAGGTATCAGGGTAGCCCACAAACCACCAACCACCCTGCGACAGCTACTGACGAACGTAAAGGATCCCATACCCACAGCCAGCAAAACCGGTGTAATATAGGAAATTCTATGCAAGGACTGTGAGAAACAATACATAGGCCAAACTGGGAGAAAACTGACAATACGGATACATGGCCACCAACTGGCCACCAAGAGACACAACCGACTCTCACTACACACAGACAACAAGGGACATGAATGTGACTGGGATAACACATCCATAATTGCACAAGCCAGACAGAGACACGCCAGGGAATTCCTGGAGGCCTGGTATTCCAAATCAACAAACACATTGAATTATACCCTGTGTACAAAGCACTGATAAACACCCCAGCAAACCAAGGTATATGAATAACAAGTGGACAGAACACCGATGCTTCACCGGAGGCCCACTGACGATGTACCTAGCAGAGTGACAAAATATTTGTGACCAAATCCACCGGCTTGGCCAGCATGTCTACAACTTCATCCACAACCCAAGCTACAAATCTTCTCAAAAACTTCAGCTTTACCCAAATTATCCACAATTTCCTGAGTGATCAGCTTTCTTGACAACACCCAACCATTGCCCCTCTGTATTCTGTGGCTCAGAAATAAGGCCATTAAATTAAATATTAGGTTCGACCATTCACCCGTTTAGCTTTTAGTTACAATTAAACATTGGATGATTATTATGGGGAATAGGCAGGAGATTGGCACTAGGGAATAAAATCAATACAGACCCAAGGGACTGAATGACCTCCTCCTGCTCCATAATAATTCTGTGATGAAGACAACAGATCACTTATATATTTCTGATTAAAATACTCTCTTCTTGAACTTTTAATCCAAAAAGCAAGCTCCCATTCTGCATCAGGCTGTAGTTCTTACTGGTCAATTAACAAAGCAAATAAGCTCTTATCTGTACTCCTTAGCCACAATTTTATTATTCAACTTAAACATAATTAAGTTTTCTACCACTGGCAGCTGGCACCTGTTTTTGTTTGTATAACCTATGTTTTATAACTCATGGTGCATTTATATTGCCAATTTGTGACTTCAGTGTCAAAAGTCAAATGGGTGATGTAAACAGACTGGGGTTGCTGACTCATGAGGATCTGGTTTTAGCCAGCACCTTCAGAGACAGCTCCAACATCAATGACATTAACATCAGGGGCTATTTCATCTGGTTATTGGCACATTGAACAGCCTTGTGCATTGATATAGGTCAATAAAGGATTTCTCAGGTTCACTTCAAGAGAACAGTCATATTAGACCTGAAACATGAGCTCTGTTTTTCTCTCTCTCTCTGCAGATACTGCCAGACCTGCTTAATTTCTCAAGCACTTTTGACTTTATTTGCAGGTTTACAGCATCTGCAGTATTTTCTTTTTTATTTTAAAGAATTTCACAGCTTAGAAACTCGAGGAAGTATAACTTTATGTAATCTTCTTTAGAATATAACTGCATTGCCACAGGGATCATTGACACATCTCACATCAACTCAGGGACATTTTTTGAAGAGAAAAGCTCCCGTATTGAGATAAACATTCCTAGACAGCTACACACCAACTAGAAACATGTCATGAATGAAGTTAGGAATTCTGCAGTGAGTAATTCAACTCCTAAGTCCCCAGAGCCTCTCCACCATCTACAAGGCACAAGTTGAGAGTGTAATGGAACACTCCCCAGTTGCCTGGATGGGTGCCACTCCAACAACATTCAAGAAACCTGACACCAGAAACCAACTAGATTGGCACTCCATCCACCATCTTCATCATTCAGTCCCTTTATTACAGACAGACAGTAGCATCAGCACGTACAATCTGCAAGATCCAAGGATCCTTAGACAGCACCTTCCAAACCCACAACCACTATCATTTAGAAGGACAAGGGCAGAAGATACATGGAAACACTGCCACCTGCAAGTTTCCATCCAAGTCACTCACCATTCTGACTTGAAATTATATCGCTGTTCCTTCAGTGTTGTTGGATCAAAGTCTCGAAGCTTTCTTCTTAATGGTGTTGTGGGTGACCTTACACCCCCAAAGGACTGCAGCAGTTTAAGAAGGCAGCTCACCACCACCTTCTCCAGGGTAAATAGGGATAGGCAGTAAATGCTGATATAGTAAGGAGTGCTCACATCCCATGAACAATAAAAAAAACTTCCTTTGAAACTTTCTGCCTGAATAAATTAGCTGCATCTCTAAATCCAATGTGACCATCAATGAAATACTTAGCAGACAGCTTCAATATTTCCCAAATGAAACGAGAGATTCAGTAATGTGGCTATGATTAGATCTCGATTATACATGCAGGAAACTAGCAATATAACAAGAAATTGGATCCCAGCTTGATCCCCAAACCAAACTGTGTTGGACCCCTAAGAGGAGACCATCTGACACTGGTTTAGGCTTATGCTAGCTGTAACTCCAGCCTGGCATGAAGCCACAGTTGGAAACTGATCAAAGTTGAATCTCTTTCTAACATTGAGAATCAGTTACCCAGTAGTGAAGCTCTGCAAAAACATCTCAATCCATAAGAACTGCAGGGATACACAATTAATATTGGAACTTAAATCTGTTGCCCAAATATCGCACTTCAAAGATTGACCTGTGTTCTGTGATGTTTGAATAATCACATTTCAAATTATAAGAACTTTATCTTGTTTAATTTTGCAGGCTGCTTACAATGGAGCATACTGCTTAGACTGCAGCAGCCCAGGTCAGACTGGTTCTCTCTCACATTACATGATTATCCAGGTATTGCTGCGAAAATGATCCCTATTGAAGAAATCCACATTAATTTAGTTCCTAGCTCTAATATATAGCTATATATACACACAAATATATTTAATGAAGCTATATCTCAGAGGTTGATGTCCTATCATGCAATCAAATGTATAATTACTTTTTAGACTAAGTATTCAGGAAGACAGATCAGTTGAGAAGCAGAAGCTGGGAGATCTGCTTAATGTCACATTGTCTTGTATAGTTCTAGATTTGTGAACTCTAGTTAGATACATTCTGGACAGTTTTACTCTTGACATCTTGCCATCTGCTGTCTCACCCCCATAATGAGATGAGGAAGAATTTCTTCAGCAAGAGGATGGTAAATCTGTGGAACTCATTACTACAGACATCTATAGAGGCTAATTCATTGAGTATCTGTAAGACAGAGACAGATAGTTTCTTGATTAGTAAAGGGATCAAGGGTCACAGGGAGAAGACAGGAGAGCAGGGAGGCAATGGCCTAGTGGTATGATGGCTGGACTGTTAATGCAGAGACCCAGATAATGTCCTGGAAACCTGGGTTTGATTCCCACCACTGCAGTTAGCGGAATTTGAATTCAATAAAAATACCTGGAATTAAGAATCAAATGATAAACATGAATCAATTGTCAGGGGAAAAAAAAACTCCACCTGGTCCTTTAGGGAAGGAAACTGCCATCCTTACCTGGTCTGGCCTACGTGTGACTCCAGACCCACAGCAATGTGGTTGACTCTGAACTGCCCTCTGGGCAATTAGGGATGAGCAATAAATGCTGCTTAGCCAGCGATACCTTCATCCCATTAATGAATAAAAAAATTGTTGAGTGGTGTGATGGGCTGAATGGCCCAATTCTGCTTCTGTATCTTGTTTATTCCCATTAGTATTTGCCAAACACATGTATTCGCAAGATACATCAACTGCCAATGCCAAGTGAAAAGAGAACTGATTCTTCACAACTCAATTTCACAATTCTTGACTTCCCGTATTTTTTATAACTAATAAAGCGAACACTTCACAGAAAATGAAAAAAGAAGTCCCTTTTTTAATATTTTTGTGATTTTTCTCCATGCTTTCTGTCACCAGTGTCCTGGGAATTAACGATTAATTCCTGGAGACTCCACGACAAGTTAGGAACACAGTTGCAGGAGTAGACCAATCAGAGCACCAAACCTACTCCATCATTTTAGGACAAAAACAAAGTTGCTGGAAAAGGTCAGCAGGTCTGGCAGGTCACTGGACCCAAAATGTTAACTCTGACTTTTTTCCTTCACAGATGCTGCTAGACCTGCTGAGCTTTTCCAGCAATTTTGTTCCTGATTTACAGCATCCGCAGTTCTTTTGGTTTTTATCCATCATTTTAGATCCTGGCTGATTGATCTACCTCAATGCCATTTTCTATTCTATTCCCGTATCCCTTGATGTCATTCATATCTAGAAATCTATTGATCTCTGATTTCAACATACACAATGACTGAACTTCCACTGCCCTTTGCTGCAAACAATTCCAAAGATTTAGTTTGGGAACTCTAATTGAATCTTGTAAGAAATTTGACCTTGATTTTGGTAATTAAATATCAAATTAATTATTTTTATCAAATATTCTATTTGAACCTTTGAATCTGGACTGAGTAAGTAATGTTTCTCTTATTTTCAGACTTTGAGGGAGGTATAATTTTCAAAAAGCATTCCACAAAAGATAATGTGAAGAAATCACAGGTGCTTTTTTCTCCCCCCATGAGTTTCCAATTATGTCCATTAAGTTTAAAAATACACTGTACAAACGTACAAAATTGACATGCAGGATTTAAACAGCTCGATTGTCAAACCTGTTCTACCACCGTAATGGCTAGAATTCCCTCCCTAAGGGAGTCAGCTACAGAACATGGGTCAAGGAAACAGTTCACCCCTATCTTATTAAGAAGAACTAGGGCCAGCCAGCAACACCCATGTCCCACAAGTGAATAAAAAACATTCTCATAGTTAAACACATCCTCTCTTACATCTGGAAAGGGAAAGAGAAACTCCTCTCTGACACACCCAAAAGCGATGCAGATCACATGAACCACTTATGGGTTAAGATGGCACTTACCATCCATGTGATGCTATTTCTGCCCCTGGCCATGTTCCCTTTTCTTACAAGGGAAAGTGCCCTCACATGAAAATATGTGACTTTTAGCAAGCATAAGTGAGCCATATTCTGAACCTGATTGATAATCTTATATTAGTTGTTGGTCTAATTCTTGATCCAGTCAGTCTCCATTAACAGGATGGTATTGTCAAGCTAAAAGTACATTCTGCCTACCACAAAGTTCACATCAGGTAGAGCATTGACCACACTAAGCTGCCATGTTTACAAAACTCAGAACATAGTATCATAGCTGATGCTGGACATTATGGTAGGGCAGCATTTACTGAGCAAACAATCCATACAATACCGTCTGTTAATCGCACATTGTGACTCCCTAATCCTTGCTAAAAGCTACACATATTCACATGAAGGACCTAGTTCTCTGCTGAAAAAGGGAATTTCTTTTTTCAGTTGAACAAAAGCTTGGAGAACACTGTTCACTGATACAGTCCATACATCTTGATCAGAGCTGATTTGTCCTTTTTTGAAAGAGAGGAAAGACTGGTGGTAACTGTACCCTGATTCATTCTCCATGGTAATGCCTTTATCAATCAGAGTCCATTTATTAACCAATCTGTACCCTGTTTCTCATGCAGTATAAACTGCTGTACCCTTTGAAAATTGGCGTTCTCGTGTCACTCTTATGATCCCTTTTTCCGACAATTGATGCCAAGTTAATAATCCTCTAGTTTCAAGGTTATGATCCATCCCAACTTTTGAAAATAAGAACTACACAAGCTAATTTCCAGTGTAAGGAACTTTCTCTTATTGTATTGAACTATTAAAGTTATGACTGAGGAGCAAAAAGAGAACACGACTCAATTCTTTCATTGGTTTTGGATTGTCATTAGCCAGTTGTGGAGTCCTAACAATTTGGATGCTTGCTAACCTGTGATATTGAAATTAATTTTAATCTTATTAACAATGAGTACCTCTCAGCTCACACGTAAACCTTCACTACAGAACTGAAGATTTACAAAATGATAAGAAATAGGAACGGGAGTAGGACCCTTAAGCCTGCTCTGCCATTCAATAGGATCATGACTGATCTGACATTCCTCACATCCACCTTGCTGCATTTTCCCCGTAAACCTTGATTCCCTTATTGATCAAGAAACTGTCTATTTGAGCCTCAAAAAAAAAGGAACAGGAGCCTGCCCCCACAGCTCCGTCTGACGAGGAGTTCCAAAGACTCTCAATCTCCTGAGAGAAGAAATTCCTTTTCATCTCCATCTTAAGTTGGCGCCCTTTTATTCCAAGACTATGCCCTCTGGTCCTACACTCTTCTGGGAAAGAAAACATCATCTCAGCATTTATCCTGTCAAGCCCCTTTAGAATCCTGTATAGTTCAATGAGATCACCTCACATTCTTCTAAATGCCAGTGCGCAGAGTCCCAACTGTTTAGCCTTTACTCACAAGACAATCCCTCCATACTAAAAATCATCCTAGTGAATACTAAAGATCATCCTAGTGAACCTTCTCCCAACCGCTTACAATGGAACAATATCTTTCCTTACAGTACTCCAGATGTGGTCTCACCAGCAACTTGTATAGTTGTAGTAAGACTTACCCACTCTTATACTCTAATCCCCTTGAAGCAAGAGCTAACATTGCATTAGCCTTCCCAATTATCTGTTGCATCTGTGTGCTATGTTTTGTGCTAAAGTGCCTCCAAGTCAATTTGTACAGTGGATTTCTGCAGTTTTTTTTTCTCCATTCTATTCTATTATATTATGTTCTAAAAACTAGTATTCTGTTCTTTTGTCCTCCCTTCCAAAATGAAAAACTCCACACTTTCCTACAATATATTCCATTTACCAACAATCCATGGTTATGGGGAAAAGACAGAAAGTGAAGTTGAGGGTTATCAAATCATTCATGATCTCATTGAATGACAGAGAAGACTCCATGGGCTCCAATGGCCTGCTGGCGTTCTTACCTCTCATGGTCTTTAGATCATGGCTGACCTGTTTGTTTCCAGTAGTCATATAACCTCTCCGTTGGCCATAACCTTTGATTTCCTTGCCTATGAGAATCAATCAACCCCTGTCTTAAAAATATTAGACACCCACTTGCATGTCGTTTGCGAATGCTCAAATCCCACGGAAAGAGGTAAGGTCATGGGGGTAACGTTTGGAAGAATGGCAAGTGTGAAATGTGAATTTTGTGTGCAGAATTAATAACATACTAATTAGCGAAGTGTAAACGCCGGAGGAATTGCCAGTCCGTGACTTGACTTCTGTTCAACCCTCCCTGGGTGAAATTACCACGTGAAATTCCAAGGATTCAGCCAGAATTGGAAAAAGACGTGTTTACCCGCTGAAATTCACTTCCTGATGAGGGGTAAATTGCAATGTTAATTCTTTGCAGGGAGCTGAAATAACAGGAATAGTGAGAAACTGCACATTTAAAAACATAATTGATGTGTTGGAATATAATATATATGTGTAAATACCTTTTGTGGCAAACTTGAAGGGGGAGGTGAATGGCAACTGAATACTTGGTTTTGATGTTGAGGCACCTGAAGTACTCATCGTTCGCTTTTATTTAATACACTTCGCTGACAGAAGAAAAGGCATTTCAGAGCGAAATGCTCACTGTTTGAATAACTTGTAGGGACATTAACACATTAACATCGAGCAGTTTTCCCTCTCGGTGTTATGACACAATACAATGTGGTTGGCGTTACTCGCTTACGGAGTCCGTATAGCTATAACAGTTACCAGGAAACAGCAGGTTGTACAAATTAATGATAATATAATTTAACTATGTAATTAAATATTTGGAAGCAAATAGAAGTTTAACATCGAAACGCTGTTTCGTTCTTTAATCGTTCCTGTTGCGGTTACACTAGCGTCTTTCTGATAACCTGTTTGTAATTTTTTAAATGTTTAAAATCTCGAGTTATTCCGTATTCAACCTATACAAGTTACACTTTTAAAGTAATATTCTTCTTTCTCTCTCACTTTGTAAAATCCCACATAAGTAGTTTACCTGGTTTCCAACGCCATTTCGCTCCAAACTTTTCTCTCCAGTCTCTGTTTAATAACCACTGGTTATGATGATATGTTAACTTTCACCCGTCCATGGTCTATATCGTAATGAAATCAAAATACTGCGAAAGCTGGACATCTGAAATAAAAACAACGTCAATTCTGAAGAAGTCTTACTAGACTTGAAACGTTAACTCTGTTATTCTCTCCACAGATACTCCGGACATGCAGAGTTTCTTCAGCAATTTCTGGTTCATATTGTGCCTTATGCCCCATTTCTTGTTGGTTTCTAAGTTCGAAAATTTAGTTAATATTTTTCCATTCTTTGAGAATCTCTGTGCTGCCAAATATTCCCGGCTAACACGCAGTACAAATCCTTTAAATGTGCAAAGTGAATACTATATCTGCAACTGAAACAGAAATGAATAGCTGAAATGGAGATAGCAGGAACTGCAGATGCTGGAGAATCTGAGATAACAAGGTGTAGCCCTTCTTCAGAAAGGTCTAGGCCCGAAACGTCAGCCTTCCTGCTCCTCTGATGCTGCTTGGCCTGCTGTGTTCATCCAGCTCTACACCTTGTTATCTCTGAATAGCTGAAATCATGCCTTTGAGTGGGGAGGTAGCCGACCTCGACCTGTTCCTGGCGTGGAAAGGCAACATTTCAGCCCAGAAAATAGGCTTCAGCTTTTGAAAGAAATATTTGACAACAAAAATTTGCTTAAAACAAAACATTATCTTATGGAAAGCAGGTGTACGTCTGTTCATGATAACAATATCTTCTTGTTTTGTCTATTATTGACCGATACTTTACATTTATCACAACACTAATGCAGCCAGTAACTGGGATCAGTAACATCCCCAAGCTCCAGATGTGGTTGAAAAACATTTTCATTTAGAAGAGTTAGTGCTTATATTGGGGTTGCCTTGGGAAATGCGAATTAGCGCAACCTATTTGAGATTTTAACGGTTTCATTAACAGTGAATTTGATTTTATTGACACATCTTTGTAAATTCCTGAATGCGCTCCGCTTTATAGATAGACTATTGAAGGAATGTATCTATGCATTAAAGGATTGAATTTCAGCACTGTTGCTTGGAGTTAAGTGCTTTAGACCTGCGTTTTAACCAAACAGGAAAGTTATTTTTCCAGATCTTACGGGTGTTTGCACTTAATGGTTGGAACAGCAAACTAATAGTTTTCCCCGGTCGAACGTCAGAGTTATTCTTCCTAGCATCAACTGAATAATCCTGAATAATCTCGAGGAGCGCACTGGTTCTTTAAACATGACCACAGTTTAATTTACTGTACGTTTTACCTTAAGAAAAAACGTCTGGCTAAAGATGGTCAAACTGTATCAATGTTGTCAAATAAAATGGATCTTAATTTTAAAAAAATCGGATAAGTCGTATGAGTGAATGCGGGAATACGTACAGATGCCTGAAATTAGAAATGAATTAAACGATGGTCCTCTTTGGAAAATAAAGCAAACCTGGAATTTTAATCTACTACGTGCACTTAGACACGATAAACTGGGAAGGTCTTTTCCGTTTGATCCCTTGTGCCTCATGACGATCCACACATTATTTTACTCGTCAAGAATGGCGAGATACAAGGTATGAAATCGCCTTGAAATGAGCGATTCTAGAATTACAATCACACGTCATTCTGATAAGGAGTAAAATTAAAGATTACTTCTAAAGGACTTTCGAACAGGATTGAAACTCCTGCAGAACTGAGCTTACTTTCTCAAAGCACTATTAAATCGTTATGATTTGGAATGCTCGGTCGTAACTCTCAAAAGAATTAATCCTTAAAATGAAGAGTTCACAAGCCGAGTAGGAACGAAGATGGTAAAGGGCTGGGTGGCGGTGCCCTTCCAAAACGCCAGTAGAGACAACGTGAGCTGAATGGGCTCCGACCGTGCTTTATGATGTCCATGTAGTAGCTACCCAACGTTTCATTTTTTTTAATTCACGGGATGAGGGTGTCGCTGGCTGGACCAGCATTTATTACCCATCCCTAATGGCCCAGAGAGCAGTTCAGAGGATATGGCGTCACATGTAGGCCAGACTAGCTAATAATGGCAGTTTCCTTCCCCAAAAGTGAACAAGATGGGTTCCCCCCCCACCCCGATAACGGATTCATGCCCATCATTAAACTCTTAATTCCAAGCATTTAGTGAATTTACTGTGGTGGAATTCGAACACGGGGTCTGGACTACTTGGGGTCTCTGGATTAACAATCCAGCGATAATACCAATAAGACATTGCATCCTCTCCTCTGTTAGTATCAATAGTTTAGTGCCAAAAATAAAGTTCCTTGCTATGATACACTTTTGATGAGCAGATCAATGCATTTTGGAAATGCATTAAAGAAACTTGTCCATGGCAATACAATGAGTATAAATGTAAGAATTCCATCACAATGCACAGGGAGATTGCAATGGGATGGCAGCGTGAGGAGACGCTGCACAAAGCTCAGCCAATGGATGGCGCAGGGAGATGCGCATGCGTGGGCCCCGGCCGGCCCTATAAAAGAGCGGGAAAGCGCGCGAAAGGCAGTTAAACCGTTGGAAGTGGTTGGAGAGGGTGTGAGATATATTATCAATATAGTGTTAGTATTGGTGGCACTGAGGGAGATTTGCAACGCTCTTTCCAGTGGTGGAAAGTCACGTCCGTGCGAGTAGCAGGGACCAGAGGCGGTTGCCAAGTGCGACACTAGGCTCCCGCGCCATCTTGCAGCGGCCGGCCCCGAGAGTCACAGGAGGGAAAAAGGAGACGATGGACAGAGACTTCAACTCGAGCTTCGGCGGCGAGGCCGGGGCTGGGGCTCCCTGTAGCCGCTTCCACGTGCGGCTCGTGGATGAACCGCCCGAGTACGAGCCGCCCCCGTTGGCGGCGGGCGAAGATGGCGTGAGCCACGTCCAACGCTTCGAGTTCGGCTTCCAGAACCGGGGGGATTCCCTCCGGGCCGACGGCCTCTATCACCCGTGCGACACCTTCAGCAGCTCTTACCTAAAAACGTTTGGCCACAACACCGCGGACAGGGTGCCCAGGATCGACTTCTACCGGAACACCGGCAGCCTCAGTGGTGGCAAGATCAACAGACCCAGTCTAGCCGATCTTCATGAAGATCTAAAGGGGGTGAGGGCAGGTTGTAGCATTGTACTGATGGGTCTTAGTGTTTGCATCAAGGATAATCAATGGGATGCTGTGTCCTTTGACCTCGGAGCCTCATGCAGTCGTCTTGGTGGCACGTTGCTCTGGGTTCTCTCCAGCCTGAGTCACGAATTATTGGTTTTGTTTTCGCGTCCCACTCCTGCGAATCAAGTTCTGGACTGTCAGTGATGCTGTCTTTCAGGTATTTCAGTAAGCAAACCCCTCTCGCCAGGTGGTGGAGATCCCAATATGCTGTTTTGAAGTGGAGCTCCACGAAAGTGTCCTGACCTCTACCAACATTACCAAAAACGGCTTAACTAATTTTTTTGTATGGGAGGTGGGGAAGCAGGTAACCAGATGAAATTAAGTTGGTGACCATAATGGCTTGATGTTCTGTGGTGGGGATGTGGTCTCGGTGAGAGCTGGCACTTGCTCTCTTTATTCAGTGTAGAGATCAGTCCACCAGACGAGACACCACCCTTGTCAGCAGGCTTAATTACAAAGTATGTTCATGGACAGGTTAGAAGGTGTTGAAGGCAGAGAAATTGAGGTGACCAATGTCATGTTGATGGTTCTCAATGAATGGGGCAAGTGCAGGTGAAAGCCTGGAGGGAGGGATGCAGGTTTTGTGGGATAGTGTTGGAGGTGGTTGAAGGGGTTGTGTGGAAGAGGAATCTTTTTCAAAGAGATGGGTGCAGTATCATGATGTGCCTGACAGTCATTAATGTGTGGACATGAATAAAATGGAAACCTTTGAGTACGGAACCGTCTGTGTTGGAGAGTGGAAGGTCAGGAGGGATTGTGAATGTGACAGGAGGGGAGGGAGGTTTTGGAGGGCCTTGGGTATCTGAGTTGTTGCATTTTGTCTGCCTTGATGCCTGAAAGAAAAAGGAGTTTCTTGTTAGCACATTGCATGAGCCAGAGGATGAAATGGAACTGGGAAGCAGGACATCTGAGCCACTGAGGTGGTGCTGTTGGAGAGAGGTAGAGGGTGTGCATATGACATATGGCACAGCATGCAGATCTAAGGATGTGGTGAGAATAGTTGTCTGTGGAACATTGAACATCAGATTCCTATGATCCAGGATGAAACTGGAGTTGGAATTAATGGTGGACAACAAAAAATTGGAATGGAAATCCTGTCAGGAGCAAAACCTCATGAGTATACCTGGAAGAGATCTGGCAGTGAATGAAATAAATAACCCCAAACTGCAAATGCTAGAAAAACTCAGCAGGTCTGGCAGCATCTGAAGAGAAATCAGTATTAATGTTTTGGGTCCAGTGACCCTTTCTCAAACTAGAGTAGTTAAATTTTAGTTGGATTTGAGATTTTATTTCAGAAGTAGATGATTTTGAGCTCTTGGTGAGTAAGAATGCATTTTTAATGGTCTCTGGTTATGTGTACTTTTGGCAACATGGTGTAATAGCTTTGATTTTATAATTCTTGTCTTTCTGGAAGTGTTTTGCTGCAACTCTTCAATCATCAGGTTTGTTTCTTTCAATTATGATGCTGGGTAATATGGAAAAGCTACACTTATTCTAACAACTCTGTGGCACATTGCCAGTTGGCACCACTAAATCCAAATCAGTTGATTGGATCTTTTGTCTTTCTAAACCTATTTCTCTTTCATAACTTTTGTAGCTGTTTTGTTTTATGAAATCAACAAATTCCAAAGGTCTCCACTGCCATCTTTTGAAATTGGTTAACCATGTCTCCAGAATCTAAACATGGCTTGCTTCTCATACAAATTTGTGAATTTCTTTGAACACCATGATTACTTTCAATGTGGAATTAGCAGTGATTTTTCCTTGAAAGAAAAGTCATTACCTTGATAGATGGCAGGGACTAATTAGTGATCTTCAACTGTTGACTATGAACTCATGAAATAGGATGCCTCCCCAGTCTCGCAATTAGCATTGCTGGACTCAACAAAGTTGAGTTGGCTTCTCTGACTTGGCTCACCATTAGAGTTGCTGGCTTGCTTCAATTCTGCAGCAAATCTTTAAATGGAGATTCCCAAGATGTGTTCTGTCAAGTGAGCTAACATCAAACTACAAAATGGATGAATAAGATCAAAGGGGAATGTGAGAATGAAGTAGTGTTCTATAAAATGAGATAAAAGGATACTTAAATGAATGGAGGGGCTGAAGATGAACAAAAACGAATTGCTTTAGGAGAGACCTCCGCTGAGGTGCTGATTGGGATTTTCCATCCCCCCCCCCTTCAAGGGGTTGAATTTGGGAGATAAATCAATAGAAATTGATATAAAAATTGTTGAAAGGAAATGCTAAAGATATTGGTATCACTCAAGTTAGCAAGTTACCTGTTATGGTGGAATGTGTCCCAGTTTGCTGAGCAGCAAAGGTGTTAATGTGAAATGCTGAACGCATCCCTGTGTATGGGAGAGGACTGAAACTGCTTTTCCTTTTATCTAAACAATCTAGACTTGGATAGGGGAAACTAAGTTTTTTCAGATGATGCCGAGTTAGTTGAATACAGCTAGATTTTATTGCTGTGTGCTGAGCATTTTGCCACAGGGAAGCATCCAGTACGGTGCGTGGGTCTTCCATCGCCTTCCCAGACCAGGTTACTATAAAACGAAATGGTGTGTTGAAATGAAGTTGTCTGGTCAAAAAAAGGACAATTGAACTTGTTTGAGCCAGTTGACATAAACTGTCACTCAGCACAAGATTGGAGTTGGAAGGCAATTTGTAACTGGCTAAATGGGAAGCAAAGATGGATGGGGCTTTGTTTTGCAAGTTGGGGGCACCTCTGGCCACCAAAACCCATCCCTAATCCCTCTTCAATGAGCCTGGGTTGAGGATCATTCTTTTTCTTAAGGCAGCTCCTTTCTGTTCCAGCTGCAGCTATTAGAGTTCTGGCTCTACTAGAGCTGCCAGCCAATTAGATCAACTAGTAGCTTGAGAGCAGAATGTCCTTCCATTTTCAGGGATATAAGTCTGGTCTTGTTTAATAACTTCTGCTATATTGGGATTGGTAATGAAAGTTTGTATTCTTAGATCTTTTGAGGAAAAAGATCTATAGGACAATTTGAGGACCTTTTTTTTAATCAGCACAGTCTAGGCCTCAACAAACTGAGTGGTAAAATTAAACCTCAAATGAAATACAGAATAACTTGCAGGGTTGGGGCATGGAATTGTATTAGTCAGCTGTGTCAAATAGTTGACATGAGATGAAGGACTTCCATTGCTCTAAAATTGCCAGCCTTTAAATTTCATGGGGATTCTATTAACTGGGACTCCTTTTTGAGGAAAGGACTTCTCAAGTTGCTCTAATGTATTCCAAAAATGCATTAAAGGTGCCTCAACTGAGTCAAATTCAGTTTTGACTTTAGACTATTGACTTGAAAGATTAACTACCTAAGTTGCTGGATACTTTGAGCATTTAGATGGGCCCTGACTCAGGAGATACAATGGCTTGTTTACCCATTGCATTCTGATGCTCTTGAGATGAAAGCAAACATTATTAGTTTATTTTCATATCTAGCTATGGCCTTTTTATGTACTCAAATCCTTTAAAATGTCTTAATGCACACTACCTACCTTGTCCCTTTAAAATACTCAACTGTTATGTCCATAGTGCTACTGTTGTGTGCCTTGTTAATTAATCAATATCAAAGTTTCTGCTCCTTAGTATTAGTGGCAATTGAGTATACAGCATTCATGACTTGGATGAAGTCTGTCTCAGATTGTGAAGATAAAGTACAGATCGCTTGAGACACAACCATTGTCTTGTATACAATATATGTCCCCATAATAACTCAGGAAGGCTGACTGGAAAGGAATGTTCTTGTTGAGCACAAAAGTAGAGCTATTACTTGTGGCATACATAGGCTGGTCCCAGCCCAGGGCAGAATTCTGAATATTCTTAACTAACCTATCCAAAGTATTACAAGCGTCTGGCAGAGGTGGTGCTTGAACCCAGGCCTCCTGGTTCAGAGATGGGGAACACTACCACTGCACCACAACCTCCCTTACATGCAGGTTGGAGATTTTCTAATGAACTTGCCCAGCTGTTACAGTATATCGCTAGGAGCAGGTGTGGCTTGAGCCTGGACTGTGGGCCCAGAGACATTACCACTACACTGCAAGAGCCCATAAGTCTGCTTTATGAAGTGAGCAACAAAAGTCAAATCAAATTAATGAACGGCAGCTGAATAAATATATGGAAAGTAGCTTTCTCACTAAGTCAGCATTTCACTGCTAACCACCACCAGCAGAACATCTAGATACTTGCATACAAAGCTCATTTATGGGTAATACAAACTATCAAAAATGGGAAGGGGCCAAATCCAATAGATTTGGAGGGAGTGAGTCTGACTAGAAAACATGTTACTACACTTCTGCTGTAAGTGGGCCTTGAACCAAGGTCTGCTGGCCCAGAGGTATGGTAATGACCACCATGCTATAGTGTCAATTAGGCTTGCATTATTTGTTTCTTTTTCTGCCTGGAAGTGTTATCACGCAAAACCAACTGGCTTTCCTACCACCAAATCACCATGGCTGTTTTTGTTTTTAAATTATTGACTAGCTACACTAGTAGCAGTTGCATATTTGCATGCACTGCCCTTTTATGGGCAATGTAAACCAGTGAGGGTGGGGGTGGTGAGACAATGGTAAGGGGCTAAATCAAAATGGAGTTGGAGGGAGGAAACATTAGGGAAGATGAGGAACAAGTTGATAGGGCTCAAACCAGCATGTAGAGACCAAACAATGTATTTCAAATCCATCACCTTAACCACTTGACACTGAGGTGAGTTTGAGATAAGTGTGGAGCTGGAGGAACGCAGTAGGCCAGGCAGCATCCAGAGGAGCAGGAAAGCTGATGTTTCTGGTTGGGTCAGCTTTCCTTCTCCTCCTGGTACTGTGTTCCTTGAGGTCCATGCCGTCATCTCAGACTCCAGCATCAGCAGTTCTTACTATCTGACATGAGTCTGCCTTTTTTTCTTGTTTTCTCCTAATCAGCCTGTTCAGATGTCAATGTACCTCTGGAGCAGAAGTAAGAACACAACTACTGTGCCACAAGAGCCCTTGGTAGTCTGCATCTTTCTTCCTCCTTATGTATCCAGAAGTGTTACGCTACACAACCAAACTGCTTTCCTACTTCCAAATTACTGTGACTGTGATTAATCCTTAATCACCACTAGTAAACAAACTGTATAGCTAGTTAGAAACTTACAGGCAAAGGTGATTATGGGCAATACAAAACAAAATGAGTAGGGAGAGCAGAAACAGACTAAATCAAAATGGAGTTGGAGGGGTAAATAAAGCACTGTATACCCTGTCTCCTTAAAAGCATTGGTGGATGCTGTGTGCTCCCTCTCCAATGACACTGGCATGAGCTTAACCATGGAAGAACAGCAGGCAGTCAATATAATGACCTGCTGCCCAGATTGTAGAGGAATGTGCCTTTATTTTGTTTCTATATCCAGAAGTTTATTTTTTTTCCTCATTCACAGGATGAGAGCGTCACTGGCTAGGCAGCATTTGTTGCCCATTCCCTAATTGGTTAGAGGGCAGTTGAGAGTCAATCACCTTCCTGTGGGTCTGAAGTCACATGTAGGCCAGACCAGGTAAGGGTGGAAATTTCCTTCCCTCAAGGATGTTAGTGAACCAGCTGGGTTTTCTCCCCAACAGTTGACAATGGATTCACTGTCATCGTTAGATTCTTAATTCCAGATTTTTATTGAATTCAAATTCCACTATCTGCCATGGCAGGATTTGAACCCAGGTTCCCAGAATGTTATCTGGGTCTCTGGATTAACAGTCTGACGATAATACCACCAGGTCTCCCCTCCCACCCCACTTTTTTTTTTTTTTTTTTTTTTTTCTTCACCCAACCGAACTACATTTCTCATCACCAGATCACTGACTTGGTTTTTCATGAGTATTGACAACTACTAGTAAATCACGTGCAGCCATTTAGAAGTTTGCATGCAAAGCCCATTGTGGGCAATGTAAACCATAAAAAGCCAGGAGGGGCTAGGGAGAGCATGAAGGGGCTAAATCAAAATCCAGTTGGATGGGGAAATAAAGTACTCTATCCCCTGTGGTGCCTACCTGTCTAAAGGCATAGAGTGTGTTGATGGACCTGTGTGCTTCCTCTCCAGTGATACTCTGACATAAATGTAACCACAGAAGAAGGACAGGCAAATGGCAGACATGACTCCCTCTACAGTCTGTTGCCTGGACTTGTAGGAATTTGCTCTGTGTATTTTTTTTTAATCCACCAGTTCAGCGATGTAATTAAACACTCCAGGTCTCCTGGCTCAGAGATAAAGACTCTATCACTTCACCACAAGAGCCCCCTAAGGGTCTGCTTTACCTTTTTCTAAATATCTGGAAGTGTTAGTACACCAATAATGGCTCCCACCACCAAATCACTGACTTTTTTTTTATGTACCCAGAGGTGCAACCAAGTGATGTTCCCACCATTAAATCATCATGACCTTTTTTTGCTTTTTTTAAACATATATTTATCCTCACCACCAGGAAGACACGTATGTAGCCAATTAGATATTTACAGCTAAACTCATCAAACCATCAAAAATGAAGTGGGAGGTTAGGGATGGTATGTAGAGGAAGAAGGGGCTTAAATCAAAGTGGAGGGGAAGGGGGGGCCTTTTTTTTTTCCACAACCAAGCAATTCCCAACACCAAAATCACTGCTTTGCTTTGCTTTTAATTAAAGCCACTATCCACCACCAAGAAAAACACCTGTGTAGCCAATTCAGTATTTATAAGCAACGTCTGTTGTGGGTAATACAAATCATAAAGATGGAGAGGTGAGATTAGAGAAAGGGACTAAATCAAAATGAATGAGGTGGTGGGGGGTTCTTTATTAAGTAATGTTTTTTTTTCTAATCCACCTGTTCAGAGATATCATTACATAGCTGTGGAGCAGGTGAGACTTGAATCCAGGCCCCTCAGTCAGGGGTCCACTGTCACTGTGCTACAAGAGCCATTTTATAAGGCAGGAATTTTGTTTCAAACTAGGGGCCTTTTGCATGTCAAGCAAATGTGATCACCACTACGCTACAGAAATGGGGCTGGGCTCTGCTTTCTTTTTTAATCACAATCCCTTAGCCCAATTTATTGCCCTCTAACTCCTACTACATCACTATCTAAGATAACATATTGAGAATGTGTGAAATAGGAAGCATTGAACTGTTGAATAACTTCTGAATACTGTGATGTTATACTAATCCATATTGATCAACTTGAGTTTATCCAATTACTGAGTCACTCTGGAGATTCCAGTAAATCTCCTGTAAAAGCCACATACCGTCTTGATTTTGAGGGAATGGATCGAAGTCCTGGAACACACTCCCTAACAATATTATGGATGTCCCGACATCACAGTGTTTCTTTACCCCATTCTCGAGTAGTTCAGTACGGAACAGTACACTACTCCTACCGTTTCTGAAGGAGGGTCTAGGCCCAAAACGTCAGCCTTCCTGCTCCTCTGATGCTGCTTGGCCTGCTGTGTTCATCCGGCTCTACACCTTGTTATCACTAATCCTACAAACAAATTTTCTAAGAAGTTAGATTAGTAGGTCTGTAATTTCCTAATTTATTTCTCGAACATGCTTGTGTTACGCAGTGTCCAAGAAATTAATCTTGTCACTTCAGCTTGGATTTGAATCCAGTTCCTACAGTAAACTAACATCGTGCCGTGGTTGGTTTTGAAGCCTGCTTTCCAGATTAAGACTAAATCTTAAATTTTGATATCAAGTGTTGGCTGTTTCTTTGATCAAGGAAACAAGTTGAGGATGACAACTCGCATTTAAATGGTGTCAATAAAATAACATGTTGCTTTGCAGGAATGCTCTTTCCAAAGTTGAAAGGAATGAAAGCAATATTGGAACAGATAAGCAAAGTCTTGAGTGGAAAGGGAGTTTTTATGGAGAGTCTTAGAGGAAGAAAGTGTAGTAGGGATTTTGAAGTTTTAGGACCTAAGCAGCTGAAAGCATAGCTGTCAGCGGTGGAGCAATTTAAAATGGAGAATGTGCATGCAGCCAGAATTAGAGGGTTGTTGTTTGGAGGAGTCTGGCGATAGCGGTCATTTGAAAGCAAGGAATGATAATTTTATAATTGCCCATGTATTTCAGTGATCACAAGCAATGGGGGAATAGGACTTTGTGTAAGCATATGGCCAGGAATGTTTGGGCACAGTGGCTCAGTGGTTAGCACTGCTGCCTCACAGCACCAGGGTCCTGGGTTTGATTCCAACCTCGGGTGACTGTCTGTATGGAGTTTGCACATTCTTCCCGCGTCTGCATGGGTTTCCTCCCACAGTCCAGAGATGTGCAGGCTAGGTGGATTGGCCATGATAAATTGCCTGTAGTGTTCAGGGATGTGTAGATTAGGGGGATGGGTTTGGGTGGGATGCTCCGAGGGTCGGTGTGGACTTGTTCGGCCGAAGGACCTGTTTCCGCACTGTCGGGATACTAAGAACTTTAAGAATCTGGAAGGTGAAATATGGTAAATTCACCGGAGGGTGTTGGAATAGCCCATTGTAAATATAGCAAAGGCATCATTTCAGTTGCAGGTAACTTGTTACCTTGATGAACTTGAATGACCTTTCTTTTAACCGGTACCTTTATAAACTGGCAAAAATTATACACCTCATTCTGGAGGTTTACTGTATTATCACAATCTTTGCAATGTCTGAGTAAATTGTGTTGTTATTTTTGAATTATGCTGTAAATAAAGTACAAGTATGTATACCCCCTGCATTACATTGTTATTTACTGTGTGTTTTTGCATTGATTATATGGACCTCTTGATCGACCAGAACATTTGATTAACTGGCAAGCTTCTAGTCCCATAGGTGCTGGTTAATAAAAAGTTTGCTGTATATGGTATTCATGATGGTGTGGGTATTTGTTGGAAGCTCACCTCAAAGTCAAATGTAATCCCAAGGTTGCAAACACTCGTTCAGTCTTTTACATTTGCCCAAGAGATTGATGGAGTAATAGGAAGGGATTGGTGGGAAGAGTTTGGTGGGAATTTTAAGGTTAGCCCTTAGTTGTGGTCAATGCATGTTCTTTTCAGGGGCTGGGCTCCTGGGCTGATCTCTCGCTCTCGCTCTCCCTGACCATCCCCAAATGTTGTTTGCTCCTCCGTTCTCCTTTTATATATTGAACAAATATCTTATTCTGACTGGGTTATTAGAGTGAGGCATTTGACCATTGTTACTTACAAGAATTTTAAATAAAATGAGTGTATAGGGAATAATATTGTAATTCAATTTCATTAAAATAACCTTTTTAAGTTGAAATTCTCAATGCATCACATAAATTAGTACTCCTTCAATGAATCATAGCTGTCTTCTTGGCATATTTTTAATGGAATTAAATGTTTAGTTACATACTCGATTTATTTTTATTTTAGGATATTTTATCTATTCCTGGTACTGTGGATGGTGTTGCTAATGGTGATGGTGCAGTTGATGCAGGAAGAAAGCCTTCTGAAAACAAGGATGAATTAGTGAGATTTGGATGGATCAAAGGAGTGCTGGTAAGGAAATGCTGTTGAGTCTGTGGCATGCAATATTTCCTTTTGTCTTTATTAAATGGTCATTATTGGCACAGTTGTAAATGTAAGCAGAAGTCCAAAGTGGCCACTCTATGGAAAGAGATGATTATCAAAAGTTTTTGAATGCACGTAGTAGGCAGATAAGTTCTATGTTCCCAGGCTACCTTCCAAGTTTCCCTTAACTTATGAGTATGTAAGCCATAATTCGGCTTTGAAGTTAATTACGTGTTTGTATTCTAGGTACGATGTATGTTGAATATATGGGGTGTGATGCTTTTCATTCGGCTTTCATGGATAGTTGGCCAAGCTGGAATAGGTATGTTTGCATCTTTTATAGTAGTATTTGGTGCTATTACAAGAAAGGGCTTTCTGCACTGCAACCAACATAGCATTTGATGGGAGGTAGTAGCATAGTGGTATTGTCACCTAGACTAGTAATTCAGAGCATCAGGCTGAAACTCCAGCGATGTGAGTGAGTCCTACTATTGCAAATGTGAGATTTGAATTCAGTTTTAAAAAGCTAGGATTACAACAAAAACTAGACTAATGGTGACCATGTCACCATCATCAGTTGATTGTCACATGCTTCACTAATATCCTGTAGGGATGGAAATCTGCTGGTCTGTACTAGATGTGACTAAACGCAAGAAATGTGATTTGCATCTTAAGCCATCTTAGAGGATAGTTGAGTTCATCAGTTCAGGGGCATTTAGGGATGAGAAACAAATTTTGGCCTTGCCAGTGATGCCTACATCCCAACTGAAAAAGAAATTCCCAAGGTGCTTCACAGGAGCACTGTAAAGCAAAACATGATGTCACCATGTAAGGAGTTATCAGGTCAAATGACTGAAGCCTTGGTAATAGATGCACTTTTTGGAGGATTCACTTAAAGCAGGAAAGTGGGGCAAAGAAGTGAATGGAGATTTCTAGAGCTGAAAGAAGCTGAAGGCAAACTGCCAATAATAGTGATTAAAATCTGGAATGCTGAAGTGTAGAGATCTAAGGGTTGTGGAGCTGGGGAGATCAGTTGAGGAGGAGTCATCACAGGAAAGGATTTCATAACATGAAATCAGAATGAAGACATTGCTGTAGCCTATATAAGTCAGCCATCAGAGGTGATCGATAAATGTGCCTTAACTCTCACTAAATCATGGGTAGCAGCCTTTTGGATGACCAAGTTTATGCAGGATAGAATATGGGAGACCAGCTAGGAGTGCTATCGAATGAAGTCTGAAGCATTCAGGAATAAATTAAGATTCCAGAAATAGATGATCGGAGGCAGGTGAAGCCAGATGATTGTACTGTGTTGATAATGACCCATAAGTTGTTTGAAGCTCACATATGGTTCAAGGACAACACTAAAGTCTGAAACAAAATAGCACAATCTCCGACTATTGTGTGGGAACTGATTTTTAGAACTGGCGTGGCTTCACTCATCTCTGTTAATTTAGAGCTAATCTCTGCATAAATGTTGGATAAGCAGTCTTATAATTTAGCAGTAGTGTAAGAATCCAGAGAGGTCGTGGTGACATAGAGCAGGCTGTTGTCAGCTCTAACACTACTTGCTTTCAGACTGCTCCTTAGTGAAACTATGTATAGATGAGAAATGGATGGGGACGAGGCTTGAGAAGAAAAGCCATTGCAGATGATACTCTGGCTATGAGAAAATAAGAATAAAAATCATGTGACAACAGTCCCACCCAGCTGTGGAGAGGCTTTGGAAGAGAATGCTGTGATCAGCTATGTTTAATGAAGCAAATAGTTAAGTGTGGTGGTTGATGTTTTTAATCCTCTAAAAGGAGCTGTTTTACTGATGAGAGAGAAAAATGTTCAGTTGTGTAAGAGCACTTTGGATATATTTTAAAAAAAGGAAAAAAGTTCTGATATTAAAAGAAACAATTGTCTGAACCTTTTTATTGTATTGCCCTTTTTAAAAAAAAGTTCTACATGTCAATTGAACAATTGGAAACATGTGATTTAATGGTGATGATTGATAGGGTGAAAATTGGCACAGGTGATCTGGTGGGAAAAGCTGTTTGGTTGTGTATGATAGCACTTCCAGATATAAAATCTAGAAGAACTGTGCTGGGCACTTATGTAGTGGTAGTTTCCCTACATCTGGACCAGAAGGCTCAGCTTCAAGTCCCACCTGTCATAGGTTGACTTTTTAAATCTATAAGGTCTCTTGCACTTTTTGTTTGAAACGTAATGGTTAGTATGTTTGCCTCTCTCACAAAAGGTCTCCGTTGTCAGCCATGAAGAAACACTGACACTGCCTTGTTCATAGGGACCTTGAGGTGCAGTGGTGGTGTCCTTGCCTCTGGGTCAGGAGGCCCACCCTCAAGTCCCACCTGCTCCAGAGGTGTGTAATAACAACTCTGATCAGGTTGCTTTAAAAAAAAAACTAAGCAGGTATAAAGAGATTTTGTGGTACAATGGTAGTTTCCGTATCTCTGGCCCAGGAGTCTTGACCTGGTGAGACCCCTCTCCAGAGATGTTATAACATCTCTGAACAGGTTGAATAGAATAGCTGAGTGCTTGTCTTAAATTTTTGGACTGTGCTAAAGTGTTGAATTTAACTCCTAGTATTAACTGGAGCTAGATTTTCAGCAAGGAACATTCTTTCAGAACAAATGTCAGTCTTTTTCTTTTAAAAAAAAATTGTAAAACATTCATTAGCAACCTTCATGGCTCAAGTAAGATATTCAGCATTTAATGGTAGCGGCATTGCAAGGCTGCAAAGATACAGGTCATAACATGAGTGCAAAAGAGAATCAGAACTAGGAGTGAGGATAGAGATATCTCTGACAATTACAATAGATGACAGGAATTGGGGAGCTATAACAAAAGGAGGAACCCAGAAATATGGTCAACAGCTGTGTTAGATGAAATTTAAAATACCATTATGCAATGAGATAGTTTTAAATGGAATAGGAAGGTTTTCTGAATTATGCACAACTTGCAATGGGAAGATGTGGCTACTGATTCAGCAGAGGGAATTGTACTAGTTATGAGAATCTTCACCTATTAATGAAGGTTTTAGTTGCAAACTCATCCAATTATAATACATTGGACAGTGGATGCTTGTCCAGTGTGTGAAATAAGATTTGCTTAAAATGTTACCTAGCTTGTTCAAATAAGGACCAAAGTACGGTGAAGGAACTTGAGAGTTCAGGTTTGGGGATAACATAATTCGTGACGATTCCCTATAGTGGAGCTGGTGTAAATATTATCAGCACTGGCGCTGACCAGTGGACTACGCCTACTATTGAGCAGGCTGTCTGAAAATATTTCATGGATCATGGAAACAGCACAAGGCAGTTTCCTTTGGGAGACTTGTGGATTTATGGTTTATACAATCTGGACCTAACCCCCCTCATCAAAATATTAAGTTGGTGTTATAGGAATTGGGAGTCGAGAGGGGGGTGTGGAAAGAGTAGTAACTTATAAATAAATCAGTTTGCCTGTACTTCTCTCAAGACTAAAATTATTTTAAAGGATGCAGATATAAGGATAATGAGTATGGTAAACTTAGGCCAGTGATAAATGTGATTATATGTTTGAAAACAGAACCATCCCCATATGTAGTGAGTCTTTTTAGTGAGAATTTGACAAAATTGTAATAATGGATAGAGAAAATAATATTTTTTATTTTGAGCTCTTTGGACATGACAACTAGGTCAAAATAAAAGTGAATTAACCTGGATGCTGGGAATCTAAAATGAAAACTGACCTGGAGAAACTGAGTTAATTGGAGGAATAACACCATTATAGGAGAGCAGAGAAAGCAATCAGCAAGTACAAACACAGGCTAAATGTGTAATTGTTTAATCAACTTGTTCAGGTATGCTATGACATACCTCTGGAGCAGGTGAGACTTTAACCTGGACCTCCTGCTCTGAAGTAGTGATAATACCACTGCCACAAGAGTCCTCCTCGTTAAATGGAAGATAAAGCACAGGAGATAAGATCCATAGATTGACAAAATGAGCTAAAGATGTGAAAGGCCAGAAGTGTTGTGTGGGTTCTGAAAGAGAACTTCGAAGTAATTGTGGCTGAAGGAGAGGAATGTGAACTTGCAAAATGATTCCTAACATAGGAGGAGGAAAGTTTGTAATTGAAGTCCTGAATGAGAATGGAACACAAGTTTGAGGTCTTTGTTTGGTCAGAGCAAGGACTATGGAAATACTGGAGGAAACAGAAGCCCTTATGATCAAACATTTTGAGTAGCTACGATATGTTGATAAAGGTTTCTGAGCTAGGTGTTGGATGATGGGGGCCGCCAGCCTTCTCTCTCACAGTGAGGTACACTAAACTTTAGAGACAACAAGGTGCAGAGCTGAATGAACACAGCAGGCCAAGCAGCATCACAGGAGCAGGAAGGCTGACGTTTCGGGCCTAGACCCTTCATCAGAAATGGGGGAGGGGAAGGGGGTTCTGAAATAAATAGGGAGAGAGGGGGAGGCGGATAGAGAAGATAGGTGGAGAGCAAACAGACAGGTCGAAGAGGCAGGGATGGAGCCAGTAAAGGTGAGTGTAGGTGGGGAGTTAGGGAGGGGATAGGTCAGTCCAGGGAGGACGGACAGGTTAAGGGGGCGGGATGAGGTTAGTAGGTAGGAGATGGGGGTGCGGCTTGAGGTGGGAAGAAGAACAGGTTAGGGAGGCGGGGACGAGCTGGGCTGGTTTTGGGATGCGGTTGGGGGAGGGAAGATTTTGAAGCTTGTGAAATCCACATTGATACCATTGGGCTGCAGGGTTCCCAAGCAGAATATGAGTTGCTGTTCCGGCAACCTTCGGGTGGCATCGTTGTGGCACTGCAGGAGGCCCAGGAGGGACATGTCGTCTGAGGAATGGGAGGGGGAGTTGAAACGGCACACTGACCTCTACATCGCCAAGGCCAGACGCCAACTCTCCGACACCACCTCCTACCGCCCCCTTGATCATGACCCCACCCCCCGAGCA
>NC_063367.1:3279981-3296531 GCF_021869965.1 Rhincodon typus | reverse complement strand
CCTACCGCCCCCTTGATCATGACCCCACCCCCCGAGCACCAAACCTTCATCTCCCAAAACATCCACCACCTCATCACCTCAGGTGACCTCCCACCCACGGCCTCCAACCTCATCGTTCCCCAACCCCGCACCGCCCGCTTTTATCTCCTTCCCAAAATCCACAAACCTGAATGCCCTGGTCGACCCATTGTCTCTGCCTGCTCCTGCCCCACCAAACTTATCTCCAACTATCGGGACTCCATTTTCTCCCCCTTGGTCCAGGAACTCCCTACCTACGTCTGTGACACCACCCACGCCCTCCACCTCCTCCAGAACTTACAATTCCCCGGTCCCCAACACCTCATCTTTACCATGGACGTCCAGTCCCTATACACCTGCATTCCCCATACAGATGGCCTAAAGGCCCTCCGCTTCTTCCTGTCCCGCAGGCCCCACCAGTCCCCCTCCACTGACACCCTCATCCACTTAGCCGAACTCGTCCTCACTCTCAACAACTTCTCTTTCAATTCCTCCCACTACGTACAGACAAAAAGGGGTGGCCATGGGTACCTGCATGGGCCCAAGCTATGCCTGCCTCTTTGTAGGTTACGTGGAACAATCCCTCTTCCGTACCTACACTGGCCCTAAACCCCACCTCTTCCTCTGTTACATCGATGACTGTATCGGCGCTGCCTCGTGCTCCCACGAGGAACTCGAACAGTTCATCCACTTCACCAACACCTTCCACCCCAACCTTAAGTTCACTTGGACCATCTCTAATACCTCTCTCTCCTTCCTGGACCTCTCTGTCTCCATCTCAGGCAACCACCTAGTAACCGATATTCATTTCAAGCCCACCGACTCCCACAGCTACCTAGAATACACCTCCTCCCACCCACCTTCCTGCAAAAATACCATCCCCTATTCCCAATTCCTTCACCTCCGCCGCATCTGCTCCCAGGATGAGGCATTCCACTCCCGTACATCTCAGATGCCCTCGTTTTTCAAGGACCGCAACTCCCCCCCGCTCAGTGGTCGAGAACGCCCTCAACCGTCTCCCACATTTCCCGCAACTCATCCCTCACACCCCGTCCCCGCAATAACAACCAAAAAAAAATCCCCCTTTGTCCTCACGTACCACCCCACCAACCTCCGGATCCAACCCATCATCCTCCGACACTTCCGCCATCTGCAATCCGACCCCACCACCAAAGACATCTTTCCCTCCCCACCCTTATCTGCTTTCCGGAGGGACAACTCTCTCCGTGACTCCCTTGTCCGCTCCACACTCCCCTCCAGCTCCACCACACCCGGCACTTTTCCCTGCAACCGCGGGAAGTGCTACACCTGCCCCCATACCTCCTCCCTCACCCCCATCCCAGGCCCCAAGAGGACTTTCCACATCAAGCAGATGTTCACCTGCACATCTGCCAATGTGGAATACTGCATCCGCTGTACCCATTGTGGCCTCCTCTACATCAGGGAAACCAAGCGGAGGCTCGGGGACCGCTTTGCAGAACACCTACGCTCGGTTCGCAATAAACAACTGCACCTCCCAGTCGCGAACCATTTCAACTCCCCCTCCCATTCCTCAGACGACATGTCCATCCTGGGCCTCCTGCAGTCCCACAACGATGCCACCCGAAGGTTGCAGGAACAGCAACTCACATTCCGCTTGGAAACCCTGCAGCCCAATGGTATCAATGTGGATTTCACAAGCTTCAAAATCTTCCCTCCCCCTACTGCATCCCAAAACCAGCCCAGATCGTGCCCGCCTCCCTAACCTGTTCTTCCTCCCACCTATCCCCTCCTCCCACCTCAAGCCGCACCCCCATCTCCTACCTACTAACCTCATCCCGCCCCCTTAACCTGTCCGTCCTCCCTGGACTGACCTATCCCCTCCCTCACTCCCCACCCACACTCACCTTTACTGGCTCCATCCCCGCCTCTTCGACCTGTCTGTTT
Source organism: Rhincodon typus (assembly GCF_021869965.1). Taxonomy (NCBI): domain Eukaryota; kingdom Metazoa; phylum Chordata; class Chondrichthyes; order Orectolobiformes; family Rhincodontidae; genus Rhincodon; species Rhincodon typus. Next base: position 3,294,587 of record NC_063367.1, on the reverse strand, counting down.
GCTCTCCACCTATCTTCTCCTCTATCCGCCTCCCCCTCTCGCCCTATTTATTTCAGAACCCCCTTCCCCTCCCCCATTTCTGATGAAGGGTCTAGGCCCGAAACGTCAGCCTTCCTGCTCCTGTGATGCTGCTTGGCCTGCTGTGTTCATTCAGCTGTGCACCTTGTTGTCTCGGATTCTCCAGCATCCGCAGTTCCTACTATCTCTGCACTAAAACTTTGTTCCCTGATGGAACATTATAAGGCTAAAGCCAGACTAATGGCTCATGATTTCAGTGGGAAACCTGTTGAAGATGTTGGTGGATTCAGATCAGTTTTGCAATGTAGTAAGTTCATCGGACTTTAATAAAAAAAAACTATTTTTTTTAGAAGGTGAAAGTTTCAAGGGAAAGTATGTTTAAAAGCATCTAAAGAATCTATGTAAATTACATAAATGATGCAGCAAGTCTTTGGTATTTTCATTAGTATTGACATTGTGAGCACAAAGGAACTCTTAGAAATAAGAGATTTCCGAAATAGTGGATTGATGTAAGTCACTAGCTGTTAGACTGTTTACCAAGAAGTTACCTTGTTCAAGAAACTATTGGAAATCCTCTGAGGGGCACCTGGTGATATGAGGATTTATAAATTCACAAAAACATAAATATTTGCTTTGGTCATTAAATGTTTGGCCTGTGAAGTAACCCCAGAAAGGTCGGTATCCCGTTACCACGTCATCCATTATTTACACATGCGTAGTACATGACACTGACCCAGCTAGTTCAGAGCTGGCTCCTTGAGTGAGCAGAACCTCTAACATTACTGTTTATATCAGTCAGCCAGAGCTCCACAATTGGAGCTGTTAACCTTGTCCAATCGGAATTTGTACTCTAAGATCCACCTGGCTGACCACCTTCTAATCACTACAGCCTGGTTCTCTAGTGAAAGGAGAGATGTGGCAGGAGCAGCTCATCGGGTGGTGTCCATCTTACCAACAAAGAAATTGAGCTCCTCCCACTTGTATCTCCTCTAGCCTCATCTCTAACAGTGTGATGGGTAATGAAGACTGTTTGCAGTCGGAAAAAGAAGCCAGGAATGGCCTTTGAATTGTGATAATTCTGGAAAGAGAAGAGTGCCTGAGTGCTTTATATGGTCCAACCCAGTCTAGCACCTGATGCCAAAACCAGTTGTCCACTATATCCTTAAAAATCAGTGCACATTGGATTAAGGGAATGAGGCTGAGAGCTGTGCAGGGGCCGTGGCCATGGTGAATGAGGGTAATGGTTTTCGTAGAGTCCGGACCACCAAAGTGGAGATGAGTGCAGTAAAGCAAATCCATAGCAGAAGAAATGTAATTGTGCACAGAATCCAAAGGTTAAAAATTCACACTTTTAAAATGCACTGCCAGATACCTTTTAAATAAAGTTTTTGAGTAGATTTGATGCTGTGGTTGGTTCACTCACCAAGCTGGATCATTAGTTCGCAGACGTTTCATTACCCTGCTGGGTAACGTCATCAGTGCAACCTCTGGTGAAGCACTGTTGTGTTTGTCCACCTGGTATTTAAACTCTGGGGTCCATTGGAATTGGTTACCTCATTTCTGGTTTTTATATTCGTGTTTTGATGTTGTCCCAATCAAACTGGTGGTTTTCGTTATCCTTGTGGATGTACTCACTTGTCTCCATTCAATGAATAAGGAGAACCGCCAGTTCAATTGGGACATCAGGATCCTAGGATAGGCCACACAAAGATAAGGACAGGAGTTTCTAGAGGCTTGGTTCTCCACCAAGAAGGCCATCAATAAACACATAGAATTAGACCCTATATACATGCCACTGCAAAGAAAAACCAGAAATGAGGCAACCACTTCCAACGGACCCCGGGTGGGAAAAAACACAACCGTGCTTACTTGGAGGCTGTACTGATGTTACCCAGCAGGGTAATGAACCAGATCAGCAAGCAAACCAACCACAGCAGGTACTTTATTTCCAGGAATGGATACCAAAGAGGTTCAGACTGGGTGTGGAAAGGAATTTGGGTGGAGAGTGATGCAAGGAACAGAGAAGGTAATATGTAATTGATCAAATGGGATTCGCATGAACACAGATGGCTGGATAAATGGATTTGGGAAATTTACATGGACTGTAAGAGGATTGTGAACTCAGGAAAGGATGAGTTAAGCAGAGGCTGAGGGAGGAAGACATCTTGGGCGAGATGTTTTTATTGTCTTTGGGAGAGCCTTGGAAACAAACTTGTTTAAATTACTAAATGGCCTGGTTGTCATTGTTGAAATTGGGGTAACAAAAAATTGACATCATGCTAACAACAGTGGATGACAAAGTTGAACTTAGGCAGTGCTGTTGCTTTGGGAAAAAGAATATTTATCTTCCACGTTAAACATCATTAAAACTGGATGTAAGATATCTCTGAGCATGTTAAGGGAACCTATTATGTCCAGAAAGATTGTCCTGACGAAAATAACGAAAAGAATATTCATGCTAATCTTGTTTATCTTGCTAAAATATTTCCATTTTGATTCTTAATCCTTTCTTTGTTTATCCTAATCCTTTTCAACCTTACATTATTGAGTGTGTTAGTTAAAATGTTTAACCTTTTGAAAGACAAAGTATTATGAGCTTTTTAATTCCTACTATAATGTAGTAAAATGCATACAGATATTGCCTGAAGAATGTAGGCAGTGAAAACATTGCATCTATTTTATCTGGATTTCTAAGGTTTTGGAGTAGATTTGTAGCTCGGGTTGCGGGTGTTGAGGTTGGTTGGCTCGCCAAGCTGGTTTCTTGTTACGCAGACGTTTCGTTACCATGCTTGGTAACATCCTCAGTGCAGCCTCTGATGAAGTGTTGTTGTGTTTTGCTGCCTGGTTTTTAAACTCTGGGATCCGTTGAGATGGATTGCCTCACTTCTGGTTTTCCTTCATAGTGGAATGTATATGGGGTCGAGTTCAGTGTATTAATAGCATGCTTCGTGGAGTGCCATGCTTCTAGGAATTCTCATGCCTGTCTCTGCCTAGCCTGTCCCAGTCGAAGTGGTGGATCTCCTTGTCCATGTGGATTGAGATGAGTGAGTATTGGTCGTGTCTTTTTGTAGCCACTTGGTGTTCATGTACTCTTGTTGTTAGTTTCCTTCCTGTTTGTCTGATGTAGTGTTTCTTGCAGCCTCTGCAGGGGATCTTGTAGTTAACATTGGTCCTGTCCATGGCAGGGAGTGGGTCCTTAGTTCGGCACGTGACCGTGATACTGAATAAAAGGGACTACATCTCCAAAGCACAAGCACTGCTCGCCAATGGGAACACATACTGACCAGTACAAACTGACCCGACATCGCAACGAGGCAACAAAATCCTCTACGTGCTACAAAGACTTAAACAGGACAGCTCAACAAAACAGACTTCTTAAGAATGATTCTACGGCTTCCCTAAAGTGCACAAGCTGGAAGTCCCCCTCAGACCCATAGTCTCCCTACCAGGCACTCCATCGCACAGATTAGCCAAAGAACTACAAAGAAGACTCGGGCACCTAGTCAACAAGTCACCACGCTCTATCCACTCAGCCCAAGAATTCCTCAACTCCATCAAAGACATAAAGATAGAGGACGAAGAGACCGTGATATCGTTTGAGATAACAAGGTGTAGAGCTGGATGAACACAGCAGGCCAAGCATGTTCAAAAAATCTTTTTCTGAAGAAGGGTCCAGACCTGAAACATCAGCTTTCCTGCTCCTCTGATGCTGCTTGGCCTGCTGTGTTCATCCAGCTCTACACCTTGTTATCTCAGATTCTCCAGCATCGGCAGTTCCTGCTATCTCTGTAACAATGATATCGTTTGATGTCACTGCCCTAGTCACATCAATAGACATGCCACTAGCAAGGGAAACAACGACAGCACTACTGGAACAAGAGCACAACGCCAGTGAAACCATCTCCAAGGACAACATGCTCAAACTATTGAACCTATGCCTGACCACCCACTTCACTTTTTCAACGGCCAAACAAGCAAATCCAACGGGACACCCATGGGATCACCTGTCTCTGGACTTGTAGCAGAAGCAGTGATGCAAAGGCTAGAAAGGACTGCCCTTCCGCAAATCCAACCAAAACTGCGGATACGCTACGTGGACGACACCTTTTGTCGTCATTAAACGGACCAAATTGGGGGAGACATATATAAACTTTTATAAATAACACCCTCACTGGAATAAAATTCACCAGAGAGGAGGAGAAGAACAAACAGCTCCCATTCCTGGACATCATGGTAGAGCGCAAGAGAAATGGGGAACTGCAAACGAAAGTACACCGAAAAACCACACACAGACCAGGTACTGAACTTCAACAGTAACCATCCCAGCACACACATACGTAGCTGTGTGCGAACACTATTTAAAAGGGCAACAACACACTGCAGCAACACGGAACATACGTCAAGAGGAAGAAGAATACCTCTTCTAGGTTTTCAAGGATAATGGATATCCGAAGAATTGGGTCAGAAGATGTCTACACGAATAGCATCAGAAAGAGAATACACGCCCCGACACACTCATCACACTACCCTATATCAGAAACACATCGGAACTAATCACAAGATTCCTATGACCGCTGAGCATCAGAGTGGCACACAAGCCCACGTCAACCCTACGACAACTGCTCACCCGAACTAAGGACCCACTCCCCGCCCATGGACAGGACCAGTGTCATCTACAAGATCCCCTGCAGAGACTGCGAGAAACACTACATTGGACAAACAGGAAGGAAACTTAACAACAAGAGTATGTAAACATCAACTAGCTACAAATAGACACGACCAATACTCACTCCTCTCGATCCATAAGGACAAGGAGAACCACCACTTCGACTGGGACAACACCAAGATCCTGGGACAGGCTAGGCAGAGATAGGCATGAGAATTCCTGGAAGCATGGCACTCCACGCAGCGTGCTGTTAACACATTGACCTTGACCCCATATACATTCCACTATGAAGGAAAACCAGAAGTGAGGCAATTCATCTCAACGGACCCCAGAGTTTAAAAACCAGGCAGGAAAACACACCAACGCTTCATTGGAGGCTGCACTGAGGATGTTACCAAGCATGGTAACGAAACGTCTGCGAAACAAGAAACCAGCTCGGCGAGCCAACCACCCTCAACAATCTGGATTGCCCTGTTTGTGCCAAAAAATGCATGTTCAATTACAAGTATGTACTTTACTGGTTGTGGTCTGTTTTTAAGTGTTCCAGTTCAGTTGCATACTTTGTCATTTGGCTTCCATACCTCATGAACTGTTGTTTTAGAATTTGCTTTAGGGTTGTTCTGCTCACCTTCGTGTTAGGTTCATACCTAAGCAAATATGTAAGAAAGTTGTTTATTTTCTTGGTTCAGTAAATCATTTTATAATTATATATAAATCGGAGCATGGGGACATAGGACTAAGGAGCTGGAGCGAGCTATTTGACCCTTAACATTTGCTCCTCTGTTGAATAATACTGTGGCTGCTCTGGTTGTTTTCAGTTCCACTTTCCTTTCTGCACTCTTTATACCCTTGTTTGTCAAAAATCTAACTTACTCGGACTTAAATAAATTCAGTGATCCACTACCATTCTCCATTTACCATTTTATATGGAAGACAATTCCAGAATAGAATATCCTTCATTGTCCTTTTATTATAACGTGTCTTCCATTGTAGAAGTACAGTGATAAGCTTTTACTATGCCTTTTATGGTACCATCTTGGATACAAAAGAGGAATAAAAAATAGTTGCATTACTTTTAGAGTTTGAAAAAATCTTAAATAAAACATTGTTAAACGATTGACATTAGTCAGTTAAAAAAGCATTTACAAATGAACATTACATGACAGCAGCTCAGCACAGGGCCTCTGCATGTAGTCCAACAGCCATCCCACTCCGCTCCAAGCCTCCAATCTGCTCTGTACTGGCACTCCGGCTGCTCCAAGGTAAGTTCCAGACTTACTTCCCTGCCGCTCGCTGCCCCAAGGTGCATGAGAAATAAAAAGAAAAAGCGGAGGAAAGGAGCTCTGGACAGGAGTGTCTTGCTCTGCCACCATCTTGCTGGAGGCTGCTACATACTAATGATCATTTTGAGATAAAATATTATCCTCGTCTGTCTTAAATCCATGTCCTCTGGTTTTAGTCTCCTCCATTAAAAGCCATTCGGCTCCTGACGTCCTTCCAACCTTAGCTCAAATGTAAGAGCTAAATTCCAGAAGTGAGGCTCTTGATCATGTGGAATTGAGGAGCCCCAGGAAAACCGGAGTCGGTAGGAATCGGGGAGACCATATTCGGCTGATTGTGCCAGGCTATGACTTCAAATGAAGATAGTTATGATTGTTGGAGGTTGGTCATCTCTGGGTTTCATCTGGGTACTGTCTTAGGCCCTACCATCTTCAAGTGCCACCCGACACCAGGTTATAGTCCAACAGGTTTATTTGCAATCACAGCTTTTGGAGTGCTCTCTTTCGTCAGGACTTGAGCTGATGAAGGAGCAGTGCTCCTATAAACCTGGTGGCGTGTGATTTCTGACTTTCTCTACTCCAATTCAACACTGGCACCTCCACATCACATGTTCAGGTGTTTCATCAATTATCTTTCCTCCATCATAAGGTCAGATGTGGGGATGTTTGCTGTTATCACAGTTTGTGGTTACTCATACTGAAGCAGTCCATACCCAAATCCAGCAATACCAGACCAATATCCATATTTGGGCTGACAAGTAACAAGACGTGCCAGGGAACGAACATCTCCTCCTCTTATAAGAGGATATATCCATTGACCCTTGACATTTCAGTGTAATTACCATCACTGAATTCCCCATGGTCAACATTCCAGAAGGTAGTGTTGCCTAGAAACTGAGCTGAACTCCTACAAGTACTATGGCTACAAGTGCAGGCCAGAGGCTAGGAATCCCGCAGCGAGTAACTCACTTCTCGACTCCTCAAAACCTGTCCACCATTTACAAGACACAAAATAAGAGTGTGATGGAATACTCTCCTATTTGGGTGCAGTTCCAACAACACTCAAGCTTGACACTATTCAGGACAAAGCAGCCTGCTTGATTGGCACCACATTGAAAAACGTTCACTTACTTCAATCACTTAAGTGTAGTGGCAACAACGTATATCATCTTATAGATGCAGCAGTTTGTCAAGGTTCATCTGGCAGTACCTTCCAAGTCGACGACATTTCCACATAGAAGGATGTGGGCAGCAGATACATGGGAACACCAACACCTTCAAGTTTTCCTCCATGCCATTCACTATCTTAATTTGGAAATATGTCATTGTTACTTCAGTGTTGCTCAGCCAAAATCCTTGAACTCCCTAAAAGCATAGTTGGTCCATTTTCAGCAAATCGTAGCAGTTCAAGAATGCAGTTCGTTGTCAAAACCCACTCTAAGCTAATGTGTGCAGCTGCTCTGACATTCTGCACACAGCAATCAGAATGCTGATGCTGACTGTGGCATTGATTTCCAGTTTCAGAAGTTGTTGCAGTGTGTGGATTTCCAAGGTCTGTGCACAAGAAAAAAATTAAGGGAAATACTACTCACCAGAGCCTTTAAGGGCAAGAAATGTTGGCTATCTGGTGACACCCATGTTGCATCTATGTCTATTTTAATGAGTAAACCGCTCCCTGCTATACCACCGTAGCCAGTCTTTTGAAGACCTTGTATGTTTCAGCAAGATCACCACATTCTTCAAAACGCTAATGGATTTAGTTGCTTGCTCAACTTCTCATTTAGATAAACTCTTCATCCCAGGAATCAGTTAGTAACATTTTGAAGCTTACTGTCACCTAACTAGTCTTCTGTCCATGCATTTTCCTTTTTGCTATTTTCATTCTTCTGGGACCCTTCCAGAATCTAAGAAATTTAAGAAGATTCTAATGAATATATGTACTATCAGTGCTGCTCCTACAACATTTGGAGGCATGCCATTTGGTCCAAGTTGTACAGCAAAAGCAAGCTGTCCTTTGGACCTTCATCCTTGCAGTGGTTAGCGAGCACCTATCTATTCTGGTACAATTTTCCAGTACTTCGCACATAACCTTCTGTATTATGGTGCTCCAAGTGTTCGTCTAAATATTTCTGAAATGTTTGTTCCTGCTTCCACCTTTCTTTCAGGCACTGGGTTCCAGTGCCCACCACCTCTGAGTGAGAAAGTTCTTATTGACATTTTCTGTAAAACTGCTGTCCCTTGCCTTTAAATCCATGGCCCCTTGTCACTGACCCCTGTACTAAGGGGAACAGATCCTTCATGCTTATGCACTAGTAGAGCTCAATCAGATCACATCTCATCCCTTTCCTTTCTAAGAAGAAAGAACTCCATTCTGTCTAGTCTCTCTTCATAACTATATAGGCTGCAGCCTGAGTTCTTACACTGGTCAGTCTCCTGCATGCCCTTATCCATTTCAACCCTATCCCTTCAATAATAGTGACCAGAGCTGCAAATTGTATTCCAGCTGTGGCCTAATGAACATCTTGCACAGTTCCACCATAACCTCAGCAGGTCTGGCAACATCTGAGAAAAATCTGAGTTAATGTTCCAGGTCGGTGACCCTTCCTCAGAACTGATCGTATCTGGGAAAATGTCAGTTTAAATGCAGAAGATGGGGTGGGGGGAGGGGCGTAAGGAGTAAACGATAGGTGGGGATAAAGCCCAAAGAGAGAAGAACAGTTGGACAGACAACGGAGTTGATGATGATCTGGCCAGGAGGGTGAATAGCTGTTAATGGAGACTGTTAGTGGCTAACAGTGTATAATGGCAGGCTGTGTGATTACAAGCATAAAAACAAAGTTGCTGGAAAAGCTCAGCAGGTCTGGCAGCATCTGTGAAGGAAAAAACAGTTAACGTTTTGGGTCCGGTGACCCTTCCTCAGAACTGATGGTGGCTGGGAAAATGTCAGTTTATATGCAGAAAATAGGGAGGGGGTGGTGTAGGGAGTAAACGATAGGATAGAGCCCAAAGAGAGAGAGATGGTTGGACAAAGGAGGAGTGGCTAACGATCAGGCTGGGAGAGTAAATAGTTAATGGGGACTGTTAGTGACTAACAACAGCGGGTGTGTAATGGCAGGCTTTGTGGTAACAAGGCCTGGTGTGTGGGGTGGGGGGCTGGGACATGGGAGAGTTTGGGCCCTAAAATTATTGAACTCGAGTCCAGAGGGCTGTAGGGTCCCCAAGCAGGAAATGAGGTGTTGTTCTTCCAGCTTGTGTTGGGCTTCACTGAAACACTGCAGCAAGCCAGAGACAGATATGTTGGCCAGGGAGCAGGGTGGTGCATTGACGTGGCAGGCAACAGGTAGTTCAGGGTCTTTTTGGGAGCAGAATGTAGATGTTTTTGCAAAGCGTTTGCCAAGTCTACGCTTCGTTTCCCCAATGTAGAGGAGACCACATTGTGAGCAGCGAATGCAGTAGACTAGATTCTGGGAAGTGCGGGTGAAGTGTTGCTTCACCTGGAATGTATGTTTGGGCCCTTGGATACTGGGAAAGGAGGAGGTAAATGGGCAGGTGTTGCAGCTTCGCCAGTTACAGGGGAAGGTGCCGTAGGGCTGTGGGGAGGTGTTGGGGGTGAAGGAAGTGTGGATCAGGGTGTCCCGGAGGGAACGGTCCCTGCGGAAGGTGGACAAGGGAGGGGAGGGGAATACGTGGTGGCATTTTGCTGGAGGTGGTGGAAATGGCGTCTGATGATCTTCTGGATGTGGATGCTGGTGTGATGGTAGGTGAGGATAAGGGGAACCCTGCCGCTGTTGCGGGAGGGAAGAGAAGGGGTGAGTGCGGGAGATGGGTCGGACCTGGTTGAGGGCCCTGTCGACAACGGAGCTGGGGAATCCTCGGTTGAGGAAGAAGGTGGACATTTCGGAGGCTCCCTTGTTGAAGTTGGCCTCCTCTCAACACATGGAGACTGAGGAACTGAGAGAATGGGGATGGAGTCTTTACAGGAAGTGGGGTGTGAGGATGTATAGTCCAGGTAGCTGTGGGAGTCATTGGGTTTGTAATGGATATTAGTGGCCAGTCTATCCCCAGAAATGGAAACAGAAATGTCGAGGAAGGGAGGAGCCAGAGATAGACCGGGTGAAAGTGAGGGCAGGGTGGAAATTGGAAGTGAAATTGATGAAGTTTTCCAATTCCAGACGAGAGAGGGAAGCAGCACCAATGACGTCATCGATGTATCGGAGAAAGAGTTGTGGGTGGGGGCCGGAATAGGACTGGAACAAGGAATGTTCCACGTACGCCACAGAGACAGGCATTACTAGGATCCATGCGGGTACCCATGGCAACCCTTCTTACCTAAAGAAAATGAGAGGAGTTGAAAGAGAAGTTGTTGAGGGTGAGGACAAGCTCGGCCAAGCGGAGGAGGGTGGTGGTGGGTGGGGATGGTTCAGGTCTTTGCTCCAGGAAGAAGCGGAGAGCCCTAAGACCCTCTTTGTGGGGAATGGATGTGTAAAGGGATTGCACATCCATGGTAAAGAGGAGGCGGCTGGAGCCGGTAAACTGGAAGCTTTGAAACCAGCATAAGGCGTCAGGTGAATCATGGATGTATGTGGATAGGGATTGGACCGGGGGAGAAGACTGAGTCAAGGTAGGAAGAGATGAGTTCTGTGGGGCAGGAGCAGGCTGAAACAGTGGGTCTGCCCAGACTGTCCTGTTTGTGGATTTTTGGCAGGAGGTAGAAACGAGCCGTGTGGAGTTGGGGGACTATCCGCTTGGAAGTGGAGCGGGGGGGGAGGGGTGTTCACCGGATGAAATGAGACCCGTAACTGTAGTGGATACAATGGCCTGATGTGCCACGTTGGGGTCATGGTCCAGGGGAAGGTAGGAGGAGGTATCTGAGCGCTGGCGTTCAGCCTCTGCAAGGTAGAGGTCAGAACGCCAGATTACAACAGCACCACCCTTATCAGCAGGCTTGATGATAGTCAGGGTTAGCTCTGAGTGCACGGAGTGCAGTCAGTTCGGAGGGAGATAGGTTGGATTTGTTGAGAGGGGCAGTGAAATTGAGGCGACTAAAGTCATGTCGACAGTTCTCAATGAAAAGATCGAATGCAGGTAAAAGGCCAGAGGGAGGGGTCCAGGTGGAGGGAGAGTGGAGTTGGGCAAAGGGGTCTGTGGGACGGGGAGAGGACTCTTGTCCAAACAAATGGGCCCACAGGCAAAGACGGTGGAAAAAGAGTTCAGCGTCATGTTGTGTCCGAAATTAGTTAAGGTAGGGACATGGATAAAGCTGAGGCCTTTGCTGAGTACAGAACGTTCAGCATCAGCCAGCGGAAGGTTAGGAGGGATGGTAAATACCCGACAGGAGGTGGGGGGGGCGTTGGGGGAGGGGATAGAGTCAGAGGGAAGGTGAGGAGAGGAAGGTTCCAGAGGGCCATGGGTATTTTTGAGTTAATGCATCTTGTGGGCCTTGATGCCTGAAAGGAAAAGAAAAAGTTTGTTGTTGGCACGATGAATGAGCCTTATGAATGTGATTACAAGATCTGGTGTGTGTGGAGTAGGGGGCTAGGGCATGAGTTCAGGCCCTAAAATTATTGAACTCGATATTAATTCTGGAGCGTTGGCAGGTTCCCCAAGTGGAAAGTGAGGTGTTGTTCTTCCAGCTTGCTCTGAGCTTCACTGGAACACTTGAGCAAGCCTGAGACAGATGTTGGCCAGGGAACACAATGGTGTCTTAAAGTGGCAGGTAACTGAAAGCCCAGGGTCTTTTTTGCAAGCAGAACATAGATGTTCTGCGAAGTGGTCACACAGTCGATGCTTTGTTTCCTGAATGTAGATGAGACTGCATTATCAGCAGAGAATGCAGTAGACTAGATTGTGGGAAGTGCAGGTAAAGTGCTGGAAGTTTCGTTTGGGCCCTTGGGTAATGGGGAGGCAGAAGATAAATGGGTAGGTGTTTCACCTTTTGGCAGTTGCAGGGGAAGGAGCTCTTGGGGCGTGGGGAGTGCGGATGTTGCTGGGAGTGGACGAGGGTGTCCCAGAGGGAACGGTCCCTGAAGAAGGTGAACAAGGGAGGGGAGGGGAATGTGTGTCTGGTGGTGGCATCCTACTGGAGGTGGTGGAAACGGTGGCTGATAATCTTCTGGATGTGGATGCTGGTGGGATGGAAGCTAAGGACAAGGGGAAGCAAATCGCTGTTGAGGGAGGGAAGTAGGGAGTGAGGGCAGAAGTACAGGAGATGGGTTGGACCTGGTTGAGGGCTTTGTCAACCGTGGTGCTGGGGAATCCTCAGTTGAGGAAGAAGGTAAACATTTTGAAGGCTGCCTTGTTCTGACGAGGCCAACTTTGACATATGTGTTGAAGACTAAGGAACTGAGAGAATGGCATGGAGTCCTTACATGAAGCAGGGTGCAAGGATGTATGGTCCAGGTAGCTATGGGAGTTGATGGGTTTATAGTGGATATTAGTGGCCAGTCTATCCCAGAAATGGAAACACGTGTCAAGGGAGGGAAGGAAGGAGTCAGATACGCCAGGTGAAAGTGAGGGCAGGGTGGAAACTGGAAGCACCACATGCAGATTCTTGACCTCTCTCTTCCAATAGTATCACGCTGGCTCAGGGCTGCATCACTCCGCAGTTTCACTTCCTCTGGCTCGTTCACCAGGCTAACCAGAATTTACTTTTTTCCCTTCTCGGGCATGAGGGCCCACAAGATGCAACAACTCAGATACCAACAGCCCTCTGGAACCTTCCTCCCCTCCCCTTCCCTCTGGCTCCATCCTCTCCCCCAACCCTCTTAACCTTCTGCTCTCTGCTGAACATCTGTACTTGGCAAAGGTCTCAGCTTTATCCATCTTTGTCCCCACCTTAATGAATATTTTGGGCATGATGTGACATGGAACTCTTCTTCCTCCGTCTTTACCTCTGTGACCATTTCTTTGGGCAAGAGTCCTCTCCCCATCCCACAGACCCCTCTGCCTAGTTCCAACGCTCTCCCTCCACCTGGCCCCCTTCCTCTGGCCTTTTACCTGTACTTAATCTGTTCAGTGAGCACTGTCAATATGACACTGGTTGCCTCAATTTCTCTGCCTCGGAATTTCCAGTTTGTAGGCTCCAGCTGCCTCCTCTTTACCCATGGACATGCAATTCCTTTACATGTCCATCCCCCACTAGGATGGTCTCAGGACTGTCTGCTTCTTCCTGGAACAAAGGCCTCAACCGTTCCCACCCACCACCAACCTTCTCTAATTGGCCACCCTCGTCCTCACCCTCTCTTTTAACTCCTTCCATTTTCTTCAGGTCAGAGGGGTGGCCATGGGTACCTGCATGGGCCCCCGTTATGCCTGTCCCTTTGTGGGGTATGTGGAACATTCCTTGTTCCAGTCTTATTCTGGCCTCCACCTACAACTCTTCCTTCGAAACGTCGATGATATCATCAGTGCTGCTTCCCTCTCATCCAGAATTGGAAAAGTTCATTGATTTCAATTCAGAGTTTCCACCCGGCACCCACTTTCACCTGGTCAAGCTGACTCCTCCCTTCCTTTCCTCGACCTCATCTGTTTCCACTTCAGGGGATAAACTGGCCACTAATATCCACTATAAACCCACCAACTCCCACAGCCACATCCTTGCACCCTGTTTCTTGTAAAGAATCCATTCCATTCTCCCAGTTCCTCTGTCTCTGTTGCATATGTTCCAATGAGGCCAACTTTGACAAGGGAACCTCCGAAATGTCCACATTCTTCCTCAACCAAGCATTCATCAGCACGTAGTCAACAGGGCCCTCAACGGGATCTGACTCATCTACCGCACTTCCGCCCTCACCCACCCTGTCTTCCCTCCTGCAACGGCAATAGGCTTCCCCTTGTCTGTACCTGTTATCCCACCAGTATCCATATCCAGAAGATCATCGGATGCTACCTCCAGCGAGATGCCACCACCAGACACACACATTCCCCTCCCCTCCCTTGTCCACCTTCTGCAGGGACAGTTCCCTCTGGGACACCCTGGTCCACTGTTCCTTCAATCCCAGCACCAAACACCCCCAGACCCCTCCCCAGCGCCTAACGGCACCTTTCCCTGCAACTGCCAAAGGTGTAACAATTTATCATTTACCTCCTCCCTGCCCAATATCCAAGAACCTAAACTTACCTTCCAGATGAAGCAGCACTTTATCTGCGCTTCCCACAATCTAGTCTATTGCATTCACTGCTCACGATGTGACCTCCTCTACGTTGGGGAAACAAAGCAGAGACTGGGTGACTGCTTTGCAGAACATCTGCATTCTGCCTGCCTCTTTAACACACTACCTGTTCCCTGGCCAGCATCTCTGACTCAGGCTTGCTGCAGTGTTCCAACAGAGCTCAGCGTGAGAGGGAAGAACAACAGCTCATTTTCCGCTTGGGGACTCTGCAGTCCTCTGGACTGCAATGTCGAGTTCTTCAATTTTAGGGCCTGAACTCTGCCATACCCTAGTTCCCTACCCCAAACTCCAGACCTTGTTATCACACAGCCTGCCATTGCTCACTATCTACTGTTAGCCACTAACAGTCTCCATTAATAGCTGTTCACCCTCCTAGCCAGCTTGTTATCAACTCCTTTGTCTGTCCAACTGTCCTTCTCTCTCTTTGGACTCTATCCCCACTTATCATTTACTCCTTACTCCCCCCCCCCC
>NC_063367.1:3257892-3279881 GCF_021869965.1 Rhincodon typus | reverse complement strand
ATTGACATTTTCCTATCTACCGTCAGTTCTGAGGAAGGGTCACTGGACCCAAAAAGTTAACTGTGATTTTTCCTCACAGGTGCTGCGAGACCTGCTGAGCTTTTCCAGAAACTTTAGTTTTTGATCCTGATTTACAGCATCTGCAGTTCTTTTAGTTTTTACCCATTGTAACCTCCCTGCTCTTGTTCTGTGTCCAATTTAATAGTAAGTATCCCATAAGCTGCCTTAACCACCTTATCTGCCCTGTTGCCTTCAAGAATCTGTGGACATGCACACCAAGATCCTTCTAATCTTCTTTACTTCCTATACAAGGGAGCCTTGTTAGTCCTCCCAAACTGTACTGCCTCAGATTTTTCAGGATTAAATTCTGTTAGCCTTTTTTCTGCATATCTGACTGGCCCATCCATATTGTCCTTTTTAATCTGAAACTTTTTCCTTGCCTACTTACCACTCCAACAATTTTCTTGTCATCTGCCAACTTACTTATCAAATCTCCTGTATCCTTGTTCATCGATGTAGACTGCAAACAGCAAGGAACCCAGCATTGGACCCTGTGGTACACAGAGGCTTCCAGCCCAACAAACAACCCTTAGCCATCACTGTGCCTTCTGACATTAAACCAAATTTAGATCCAATTTATCAAAATGTCCTTGATTCCATAGGATCTTGCTGACTCGACCAGACTCATAGGCAAGACCTTGCCAAAAGCCTTATTGACATCATGTAAATTGTATCCTCTGCACTACACTCATTGGCACACGTTCTTGCATACATCTGAAGCAGGAGGGATTCAAACCTGGACATCCTGATCCAGAGGTTAGGGACATTACCACTGCCACAAGAGTTCTAAGACTTCCTGTTTGATTAAGCTTAGTAATTACTCCTTCTTTTAAAAAAAAAAAGTACTAATTATGCTAGGGACCCTATTTCACTCTCAACACTCCTGCTTTAAGCCTCTGTCTTAAGTCTTTGGAGACCTTTTACGACTTGCACTTGATTTCACTTGCTTTACTCTACTCTTTTTTTTCATCTTAATTAAGATTTAAAAAAATACCTGTTCAAAGCCTTTACCATTGTTTTGTTTTACATGATCAACTCACTAGTTACCCTCTAGATGTATAGTTGCTCTTGTATTCATTACTTGTAGGAACTTGCCATATGTTTTCATTACTAGCTAGCTTTCTCTTGTGTTCTGCTTTATCATCTTTAGTCATTCTTTTGTTCTTAAGTCTGACCAACCCTCTGACTTACTACTAACATTTGCAGGTAAGTATGGTATTTCTTTCAATGCTACCCTTAACTTCCTATTTTACTATGGATGTCGCATCTGTGCCAAGAACCTTTTCTTTCTCAGAGAAATTAATTATTTAATAACTCAAAGTCTGCTACTGTAACCCTATTGCCTAACCTTTTAACCTAGCTTCCTGGTTCACTTTAGTCAACTCTACCTACATAGCATCCTCATTACCTTTTTTAGGTTTTAAAACATGGACTCTTACCTCTCCCTTTCAAACTCTGCATGAAATTCAATTATGTTGTGAACACTGTCACCTAGGGACTTCTTTTGCAGTGAGGTTATTGATTAATTCTGTCTCATTGCACATGATCGGATCTCGATTAGTCTGCTACCTGGATGGTACTAAAAATTACTTTGTTCTGAAAATATTCTAATAAATTTATTTCCCTGCCTATGTTAAACCAATCTTATTCTCCTAATCTGCATATAGATTAAAGCCACCTGTGATTATCGCAGTTCATTTCTTACGGTCCCATTTGTTTTTTTTGTATTCTCTGTCCAAAAGTGTAACTATTGTTAGAGAACCAACAAACTAATCCCATAAGTGACTCTTGTCTTTTGCTATATCTCACCTCTACCCAAACTAAACCACATTTTCAAACCAGGTTCATCTCTCTGCACTGAACTGTCACCCTTCATTTAATAGAGCTATTCCATCACACTTTCCTAGATTGCAGTCATTCTGAAATGTGACGTACCCTTCAACATTTGGGTCTTAATCCTGGTCACCTTTCAACCATGTTGCTGCAGTAACAATCAGGTCGTACATACTCATCTCCATCTGTGCTAAAAGTACATCCCTTTTATAACCCCTCCCTTTTACCCTTTTTGTTATATTCACTATAAAAGTAGAAATAGACGTGATCCTGTAGGAAAATAGATGTTTATTTTATTTCTGGCCAGGTCTTATTTTGCTTTTGCTGCCATAATGGCTGTGGAAAGGTTCTGGAAGTTGTTTTGCCTTCTGATAAACAAAACATCTGTTTTTAAAAAAAAACTTTCAAAGCGATGCCATTTTATTGCATTCTGTTAACAAATAAGCTGTTGAAAAGTGTAGGTTTGTTCCAATCAAAGCATTTAATCATAAACTTTTGGTACAATGGTTATGAAAATTTTCTCTTCTGAAACTATTTCCTTAATGCTTCTAAAGTTTTTTTTTTGTTTTTCCGCAATTGGCATCCATGAACTGTACTTGTCTCTTCTGCATTTCTCACTTAAACTCCCTTTTGGTTGCTGCACAAGGTTGAATTCTTACAGCTGCATGCTAAAATCTTTTCAAATTAAAATGTAAATTTTCTGAGGATTAAGAATTAAAATTGCTGTTTCTTTCACTAGAAAACATTATAATTTTCTCCTTTTATGGCTTACGGTGGAAGTTGTTAACTACATTTTAATTTGAAATACCAGCAAATGGTCTATTCAGCCTGAGAAAATGACCACACAGGATCATGTTCCCTCTACATACTGTATCAAAAAATTGTATGTATTAGATGAACTTTTTATGCCAACAGACAATTGACAAGAGTTGCACCTGCTTTTGATCTGGGAAGTTCTTTGCATGAGAAGTTTTGGTTCCTTGTTTTTATATCCATTGACGAAGGTGATTATCATATGATCTGTGTAAACCATCTTCCAGTTGTACACTGACAATTGGAGGGGAGGGACTGCTATTGTTCTGGACTCTTACTGTTTCTGTTGCCAGTGCTAGCCCTATTATTCATGAATGCAGTTTGTCTGTCTTTACGCACCATCACACTGTACATACCCTCACTGTACGTTCCATTGTCATCCTGTGGTCATCATCTCGGGCTAAATAAGACCACTTGCTGTTACTCCTTTTTTCTTGACTGATTGCTGTAGGGACATCTGCCCATTGGGTTGCAATAGTTATGGGAGACTTTGGGCACCTGGGGACAGGTAATAAAGTGGTGGCTTTGCTCATATGGCCAATTCTGGGAGGGGGGTAAAAAAGAGTTGAACAAAAACTGCCTCCATTAATTTCTCCTCTTTTATTGTTGTATGCCTGTACTGTCTCTGTCCCTTTACCACTAAAAGACTCATCCATTGCTTTTTCGCTATATAGACTCAACAATTCCACCATTCTCCTGTTATATTAAAATGTTTTCCTTTTTACCGTAATCTGAGGGAATCATTCTGTGGTAAATACAGTGGTTTCCCTATAAATTAACTTTTTTTTTCTTCAACTATTAAACATGTTTGGCTATCTATTGGAGTGACAGCATTGTTGGGTAAATGGAACAAATGCTGCTGCAGCTCAGCAGGCATGGACCACTTACTCCAGCTATTTAGTAATTTGAACCTGGAATAGCTCCTGCCAGAAACAAAAACATAAATGAAACTGCCTGTCTGAAGTGATCCAAGTGAAACCTGAACATCACTATATAACAGGCTCAAGATGATTTCTCCCAAATGATTTGGGGAATCTTTCCTAAAACGGTGCAGCTATCCATCTTAAATTATGTGCAGTGTCCGTAGCAGAAAGCTGGCTGCAGGTTGCCTGGGTGTAAATTAACTAATAAAGACAATGAGAACAATTTCATTTAG
This sequence comes from Rhincodon typus, assembly GCF_021869965.1. Classification (NCBI taxonomy): domain Eukaryota; kingdom Metazoa; phylum Chordata; class Chondrichthyes; order Orectolobiformes; family Rhincodontidae; genus Rhincodon; species Rhincodon typus. The sequence continues at coordinate 3,276,019 of NC_063367.1, read as the reverse complement.
CACGGTTTGATCTTTGCAGCATTTGTTTTATCTGTTTAGTTCTTGTTGATAAGTAGTTGTTCTGACAAATGCCCTAAATGAATGATTTGCCCACTCTTGAATGATGTGTACGTTTTTTTGTTGATCCGGTCTTCCACTTACCAATATCTATGAAGGAATTTTAAATCTTGGTGAAGATAAATTCAATGGTGCTGGATTTTATTTTTACAAATATTTTACCAATAGTATGGATTTATGACTGTGTTCAATTACTTTTGAAGAATTTGCCTGAATGGCTGAATGTAAGTTCTTTTAAGTGTCATAAAATTTGTTTTAAGAAATCTTAAATCTTTTAGAATTCAGATTCCGACATTTTTGTGTTTATGAGCAACTTAGATTCTCCACATCAGAAATGTCTCGGTGCATCAAATAGTGTTCTGGTTTACTGGTTGTCTGAAGTTAAGACAACATTCAAAGAGCTCACAACACCAGGTGATGCTTCAGTTTGCTATAACTGTATATAAATTCATTATCGACAGGTCTTGGAGTTGTTCTTATCCTTCTGGCTACCGTAGTAACATCAATTACTGGGTTATCAACCTCTGCTATTTCAACAAATGGATGTGTTCGTGGAGGTAATGATTTTAGTTGTACTTGGGTCACCAAAACGTGGAACTGATTATGGTCGGTCAATAACCTCTTGGTGGTGTTTTACTCTGTTTTGCTATCCATGCTGTTGAGAGTTCAGGTCTTAACCATGTTGCCAAGATGACAGTGTGTGAAGTCTGACGTCCGGTTTTGAGTCTGTATGAGATAATGGTATTTGATGTCTCTAGACTGCCCTTCAAGGGTAATTGTATCACAGGTTTCTTTAATTTTAGTACAGTTCAGATGTTTTGTCCAAGGACCAGATGACTGCAGATTCTTTTTAATGTTTTGGTACATTTCAGGTATTCTGCCCAAGGATGGAAACATTAGAAATGCCTTTAATTTTAGTACATTTCAGGTATTCTGTCCAAGGATGGAACCGTTACAGATTCCTTTTTAATTTTGGTACATTTCAGGTATTCTGCCCAAGGATGGAAACATTAGAAATGCCTTTAATTTTAGTACATTTCAGGTATTCTGTCCAAGGATGGAACCGTTACAGATTCTTTTTTAATTTTGGTACATTTTAGGTTCCAGCTGCTTAAATTAATGAGATGCTGCGTTGGTGATTGCGTATAAGAAACATGTTTAAGATATATCTGGAATTCTTTACAGGTCTTGGAGTCGTCATCATTAGCCTGAGTTCAGTGGTAACTGTCTTAACAGGTATCTCTATGTCGGCCATTTGCACCAATGGAGTTGTTCGAGGAGGTAATGTAAAAACAAATTCTTTGCACTGGCCAGATTGTAATCAAATGACCCATGTTTAAGGGGAAAATTGTATGTACCTAATGTGTGAAAAAGCTGCCTGCTTCACATCGCCATCAATTACAATTGACCTGATTTTGAAATTATTCAACCTGATAATTGTAATTTATGTTACATAGAAATAAAATTGGTTGAACTTTACCTTAACTAATTGACAAATTAATCTTGTGTGAATCTGAATGCAGGTGTTGATGTTGAATGATTGTTGCCAACTGTTCCAATGAAACAAAATGTATACAGTCTGTTAGCAAAATAGCACTAAATGCATAATTACTTATTAGCGTCCTGGTTTTATTTGTAGAAATGGACTACAGTATTGAATCTGCGGTATTTCCATTTAAATTACGAGCCAATAACAGCACACTTTTCCTTTCATCCTAATCAATATTAAAGTCAGTGGTCCGAGGGGAAGATAAAGGATCAAGATGGAGAATTTTTAGTAGATGTTTTCTGCATGCCTCCATCACATGATCAAAAGATGCCTGAGAAAGTGGCCCTACATTTACTCCTGTTTTGTCCATATCCATTTTGCACTGGTTGCTCAACACCCTCCAACTCCAAGAATGCACTGTCAAAGTAACTTTCTAAGCACTTTATTTTTGTTTGCTACTCTTGGACAGTACGTGGCTTATGGTTGGATGGATATATCTTGATGTTCAAGGTACACTGATTTACAAATGTAATTAGATTCTAAATGTGTTCCTTGGAGTTGACTAAATTATCTTGATAGAATTGAAGTCATAGATCATAGAATCCCTACAGAGTGGAAACAAGCCCTTTGGCCCAAAAAGTCCACACCGACCCTCCAGACATCCCGCCCAGACACACCCCCTATAACCCACCTAGATTACACATCCCTGAACACTAAATGGTAATTTAGCATGGCCAACCCACCTAGTCTGCACATCTTTGGACTGTGAGAGGAAACCGGAGCACCCAGAGGAAACCCACGCAGACACTGTGCAAACTCCACACACAGTCGCCAGAGGGTGGCGTCGAACCCACCTGATATTAATATTTCATTCTTCAGTATTTCTGGATCACTAGTAGTTGTTATTTTCTTCTCTCATCTCCTCTGTTAGCTTGCAATATGAATTCAGAGCTATACAATTTTGTTTTTGTATTTCTCATCTGTTCCTTGTCCGCTTGCTTTGTAACAATGTCCCTAAAACTAATGTTGCAACTGTGAAAGAATGCATCCAGTCATCACTCTTGTCCTGTTCTGAAAAGTGTTTTATAGTCAGAAATATTAGTTTCAGAGCCATGCCGTATGTATGTGGCTGCTACATCATGTGTAGTGTGGAGTAACTACTTTTTTTACATTCCGTGCAATTTGACTGCAGAACATATAATGCAATAGTTGCTAAATTATTTCCTAATGTGATCCCATTTTGGTTCTTGAAAGTTATCATCTTAGGAGCCGACAGGGACATCATAACAGCATTCAGTCATTAATTGCTAAAGTTTGCATTTAATGGTAATAATATAATACATCATATTTGTTAAAATACTTTTGGGTGGGAGGGAATTGTTATTTTATGTGCTCACAGAGCCTATTGAGACATATTGGCACACATATTGTGACTTGGTGTCTCAATTAGCACTATAATTGATATGACACACTCAGTGTTCAATGTGACATCTAGGGTTGGTTGGTAGAAGTGCCATGCAGACAAGTGAGTTAAATCGGACTTAATGCAAATATGTGCTATTAAGATGAGCCGTACTTTTAATGTGCATGTTGCAATATCAAAAACAATCATGTCAAACTAGAATTCTGACAGAAATTCTGGAAGTTGTTTGTTCCAAAAATTGATTGTGTGATCGTTCAAGAAGCTGTTCTAGTTTCAGTTGTGGGTCAATCCATGTCACCAGATTCACATTGAAAAGGATTTTGGACTCGATCGAACTTTCCCACAACTTGAGACCAAAAACACCCACAGTTGGCCAAGATGTTTGTTTGCCATACGAGTCGGACAGTTTGATTTTTGTTATTGGTAGGAACTTGCAAAGTTATAGGAAAGAGTCATTGTTAAACTTTATGTTTCAACTTAATAGTTCAACTGGAAAGTGAGCAAATAAGATTTACGAGGATGTTGCCAGGACTAGTTATAGGCAGCGGCTGGCCAGGATATGACTTTATTCCTTTGAATGTAGGAGAATGAAGGGTGACCTTATTGAGATGTATAAAATTGTGAGGGGCAAAGAGTATGAACATTCTGGTGGGGAATTGAAAACTAGAGGGCGTAGGTTTAAGGTAAGAGGGGGAAGATTTAAGAACCTGAGGAACAACTTCATGCAGAGAGTGGTGCATGTATGGAATGGGCTGCCAGAGAGAGTGGTTGAGGCAGGTTCAATAGCAACATTTTTAAAAAAAAACACATTTGAATAGGTACATGGATGGGGGAAGGGTTTTAGAGGTATTATGGGCCAAATGTGGGCAGTTGGAACTAGCTGAATGGGCACCGTGGTCAGCAGGACCAGTTTGGATTGAAGGGTCTGTTTCCATGCTATATTACTCATGACTCTATATTATTCTTCCAAAATACAATTTTCTTCATGAATGCTGTGACACTATCACTGTTTATCTTTCTCTGTATTTGCATCTGATTAATTTAGTTTTCAAAATATTTTCATGACACAAGGAGGCAAATCATTTAGAGTAACAAGTCCATTGCAAATGAAAGTAGCTGATTCCTGAGCTTCAAAAAATGTTTACAGTGCTCTACCTCTCAAATGTCAGTGGAGCTTGTGTGAAACAACACATCTTGATCAGACCCTGTCACAATTGGATGACAAGTGCAGCAAACACGAAACCCATCTCGATATCGGGATTAACTCACTCTATCTTTCTCATTTTTCACAAGCGGTGTAGCAAAATTCTGACGATGTGGCAAAGTACCAATTGATGGGGGTTAACACTTGTTAAATACCACAACTCGTTTCATTATTGTTCAGGCTCCCATTTTGTCAAAAAGCTAGACATCGGAAAAACTCGAAGGAAACCTAATCTTGTGCCTGGAGGATTTAGCTTGCTGCTTGGTCTGAACCACCTCTCTGCTGGACCTGGGCAGCAGCACATCAACTACAGACACTAGCATCTGATATCTGCCAACCTATCATAACCATCTTGGCGCTTCTACTATTCCCTAGCTGTGTGCTCTGGAAACACAGACTTGCATTGACAGACACACCAGCAACTCGTATTAAAAGGTTGCAGAGGGGACACATGTCACACAGTGACAGACACCCAGCTTGAATATTGGACTAGGTTGGCTGCTTGTATACTTAACATCCACCTGCCTGTTCAAAGCATCCTGCCGTGCCAGTTTATGCAGCCACAGAGACAGGCAGCTTGCCTTGCTGCTGAGCAATCCTCAGTGTATTGGGGGAATGCACATCTTGTTGTATAGCAGCATGCTTCATCAATCTGTCACCTGCTTCTGCAGCAAACACAGTGCATGTGCAGGAAGCGAATAGCTGCATATCTAACCTCAGGGGAGTTCTACTCCATGGAGGGACCCACCAGTCAGTTGAGTTACAGGATAGTCTACTAGGAAGTGGATGTTTGGGACTTACTAGCATGTTCAGGCTGAGGCTGGAGGCCACTGGCAGTGAAGTGCTGTGTTGCCTGCCATCACAATGCAAATGGAAAGGATGCATCAGGGAAATATGACCATAGTGGCACCTCCTGTGAGGGGGATGGGCTGCAACAAGTAGTGATAGTGGGGTTTTAAAGGGAGGGGGACCATGGGTCACAGGACTGTGCATTCTACAGTAAACAGACACAAGCTGCCTATTCCCTGGCCATCCTATAGCATTGACCCTCTGACCTTCCCTAGTATAGTCAGTGATAAACAACTGTATCCTGCTTCTTTGAGAACTGATCCTCCCAAGCAGCTCCTGAGGGTTTTGGGTGTGTCTCTCCATGACAACTGCCAGCTTGCCCATTGAGATCTCTGTGGCCAAGACCAGGGCTCCTTCTACAGCGATACTGAAATATGCATGTCCTGCTAGGTGACCAAGTCCCACTTCAACTCACATTAATCTCTTCATCACTCTCAATCATTGCACTCCACTTTTAATCACTGGCCATGTCGTCTTTGCTATTTTGTCTTGCAGCTCCCACTAACTTACACTCCAGCTCGGTGTAGAAGAGCCAACACCCTCAAAACATGGAACATCTGGGCAATCAGGGCCATTGCATCCCATGTGCCTCTGTGCCATGCTCCTCTATTCTCAGTTGATTGCATGCCACACTGTTGCCTATGGACTGCACCAAGGTACCAGTATCTGGTCTGGTGGGGGAGTGCAGCTGGCAGCTTCATAATGCTTCCTCTGAGGCTTGTCCGTGCGTTTTGAGGGTGTTGGCTCTTCTACACCGAGCTGGAGTGTAAGTTAGTGGGAGCTGCAAGACAAAATAGCAAAGACGACATGGCCAGTGATTAAAAGTGGAGTGCAATGATTGAGAGTGATGAAGAGATTAATGTGAGTTGAAGTGGGACTTGGTCACCTAGCAGGACATGCATATTTCAGTATCGCTGTAGAAGGAGCCCTGGTCTTGGCCATAGAGATCTACATGACAGATAATGGCTCTTTGGCTTATATGCTAAGTCTGTGCTGGTCAGAAATAAGCGCCTAACTATTCTAATCCCATTTTCTGGCAATTGGATGCCTTGGTATCACAAGTTCACATTAAACAATTCTAAAATGTTGTGTTCCCCTGCAAAAGTCAGGATTTTCTCATTGTAGGAAATGAGGACCTGGTTGTTTGCTATCCCTCCACCTGTGTGGGCTGTTTCTGCCTTGTAATGGGTGCCTTCTCCTGTAATAAACAAAAATGGAGTGGGCATTTAGTGGGTGGCACAGTGGATGGTCCATGTGGTGGGGAAGGTGCTGAAGAGTACAGAGGGGCTGAGGAAGCACAGGATACGTGCAGGCTTATTGGTGTGGGAGAGTTTGGGTTGGGGTGGGGAAGTGCGTGAAGGCTGCTAATTGATTGGTCAAAGCATTGCCAAGGTAAATGCGCCAGGGAATTATTGTTCTCCCTTCACACCTGCCAAATCATCCATGTTTTTGTTTAGGCACAGTGCCTAGACATCATGCTATTTTCTGAGGCGACTTTGAAGTTCGGCATTTTCTTTTTTCATCTGTCCTGATTTCAAGATGAGAAGTTTCACCAGAATGTTTGCTTCTTTTTGAGCCTTATTTGTTGAGATTCACCAAAGAACCAAAAATTTGATTTGGGTAATTGAACATGACACAAATAAAATACAAAGATTTCAATTTATCCTCTAAGCTGAATTTAGTAAGTGATTTTGATGACTAATACTCTAGAAAGTTCATGGTCGTTTCCTTTATTTTATGTTGTCTCTAGCCAGATGCAACAATCTTAGCTGAGTTAAATGCATATTGCATTAACTTCAAGCAGCCCCTTCCCTCATTTATATTGGCAAGTAATTTTTTAATTTATTCAAAGATTAACTATTTTTTGACCTAAACAGGTGGTGCCTACTATCTCATATCCAGGAGTCTCGGGCCAGAATTTGGTGGATCTATTGGCTTGATCTTTTCCTTTGCTAATGCTGTAGCTGTTGCAATGTATGTTGTTGGATTTGCAGAAACAGTGGTGGATATCCTGAAGGTAATCCAAAGTAAAAATATTGAAATACTTATTAAATGTATTTCAATATAATCAACTGTAACATAAGTTATTTATGTTTTAAAAAATTCCTGCCTTGGAACTTTATTAATATTTTTGACAATTTGTCATATTTTTGACAATAATTTGTCATCTTTGCAGGAAAATAATGTCCTCATGGTGGATCCAATCAGTGATATACGAATTGTAGGTTGCATTACAGTAGTAGTACTTCTTGGTATAACTGTAGCTGGCATGGAATGGGAAACAAAGGTAAGGTTTTAGCTGCATTTTTAAAATATCAGTGCAGCTTAAAGTAGAAGTAACTTTAATCAAGTATCTTGTCTTATTTGGGCAAAATCAAATGAGACTTTGAGACTCTTTCTTTGAAAGTGAGATGTGTTGGTGCAAATTAAGCAAATACTTCTGTCTTCTACCAGGCTCAAGTTGTTCTTCTGATAATTCTTCTTATCGGTATTGCTAACTTTTTTATTGGAACTGTCATTCGAAGTACGATTGAGAAAAGAAGCAAAGGTTTCTTTAACTATCAAGGTAAGTTCTATGTTTACCAATAAGAAACCTGTTTGTTGGGAGGAGTTAAAATATGCAGTCCAGTTAATTTGGGCTCTAAATTTAGCAGTTTCTTATTTTTAACCTGTGCAGCTCAAGTATTTGTGGAGAATTTTGGGCCATCTTTCAGGGATGGAGAAAGTTTCTTCTCTGTCTTTGCCATCTTTTTCCCAGCTGCTACTGGCATTCTTGCTGGTGCCAACATCTCTGGTGATCTAAAGGTATGTTCCTCTTGATTACTTTTTACATGTTAAGTTTGTTTATTTTAGGTCAAAGCTTTGTGACCTTAAAACACTTACATTTCAGGATCCACAAGCAGCCATCCCGAAAGGAACAATGTTGGCTATCTTCGTAACAGCTTTGACTTATATAGCTGTTGCCATCTGTATAGGTAAGATAATAATTTGTTCTTGAATGATTATTGTTTAGGGACTAAAACATAAATACAGGAAATCGTAGACAAATGAACACAGTCCACTTAACTAGAAATTACGAACTGGTAAGTATTAAAAGTGGAAAGTTCTTTCCCAGATATTTGTGTGCAGTATTAAAAATGCTGACATACAGGCATTTATTTTCACCAATTGAACAATGTTTGAGTACAATAGTTACATTTTGACATTAAAGTGCCAAAAGCCCAGATAACTATTGGCCCTGATCTTTATGGAGGAGGGAATGGCAGTGAACGTTTTGTGGAGAAGGTGACATTGGAACATGGTAGTCTGCCAAATTTAAAGACAGAACCTTATAATTTTTAGCAAACTGTTTCCTGCCTGGCCAACAGCCTCAACCAGGGTCTGCTGATGCCAGAACTGGTGAAAATCCATCAGATTGTAATGTTAACTCTTTCTTCTCTGATACTGTCCAGCCTTTTGAATGTCTCCAGCAATTATTTTATTGCAGATTTGCAGCATTCACAGTATTTGACAAGTAACTTTACTTATTTATGCATAATCAGTTTACAGAAGAGATTGTGTTAGTATACAACACTGTAATTTACTGTGCAAATAACTAGCATTATTGCTTAAAATAATTGACTTTTTTTCTTGGATATGTCATTCTTAAATTGTGCTGTGCAGCTGAATATACTTTAACACTGCACTATAGCTGCTTCCAAGGGTGTTTTGACTTGAAATTAAAACAAGAATTAAAATTTATTTTATTTTTCTATTACTGTTATTCTGTGGTAAATCGTCTAATTGTATTTAATCAGACATCTACTGACAACATTTATACAAATGTATAAAGGGTCTAGGCCCGAAACGTCAGCCTTCCTGCTCCTCTGATGCTGCTTGGCCTGCTGTGTTCATCCAGCTTTAAGAGGTTATTTTGTTTTGGGTTTTTTGAGGTTTTAAGTCAGAGGTGACGAACTGCCTACTTGGAAAGGTGGTAAAGTAAGCAGTTTGTGCGATCTTGGGCTTTTTAAAGTTGAAACAGTAAGAGCAGAGGATAGCAAGACTAATGAAGGGTCTCAACCCAAAATGTTGACTTTCTTACTATTCTGTGCTGCCTGACCTGCTGTGTTCCTCCAGCTCCACACTGTATTGACTGTGACTCCAGCATCTACAGTTCTTGCTATCTCAGTGACTGAAAACCCTACTGCGAAGTCTCTTCCAAGGATGCCCACCTTGAAGTTGTCTTCATCCCTCTGGAAAGACCTCAGTGGATCACTAGTGGGTTGCAGTGGAGAGAAACAGTGGAAGTAGCCTATATGGGTGTGGCCACGCTCTCTCAGAACCAGAATTTTTAGTTAGCTTTCAGCAATTGCTGTTGGGGTCTGGAAGCTAGTTTTTCCTTCTGATTACAAGCATAAACTAGGATTTCCCTTCCTGCTATGGGAGTTGCATGTGAGAGAATTCTGTTTTCTAAATTTGTCTTTTGCCAAGGATGTGTTTATGGAATGTAGCTGTCAAGTTTTCCAATAGAGTTATTCCAAGTCCCTGTTTCTTGTATTTTAACAATAGTGTTTCAATAACTGGTATTTTGCTTAATGTCGAGTAGTTTGACCAATGAAATTGCACCTGGAACACAGCGCTTTATATTTACCTTTTTAAAATAAGAGGTTAAGAGCTAGGCTACCTTTTTGAGGGGGTCAGGTCTGGCCCACAACAATGTGACCATTACGTCAAATTTCTAATGGCACTCATTACCTTTTTCGATGTTGTGGCCAGGTTTTTGTGTGTGATCAATGTATGAATATTATGTTATGCAGTTCTACTAATAAAGAAATATAGCTACCTGAGAATAATGCAAAGTTGAACAATAGTGAGAGATGAATAATTTTGTCTGTCATCTGAACCACTACCTTCACTCTGTATAATTAAGGCCCTACAGGATGTTTTTCACGTTTTGTGAAAAAGGTCACAAAATAGAAACATATAAGACCTACTAGATATACCTCTGGATTCTGATACCATGCTGTATTATTTCATTTCCTTTATTGTTTGAATAACAGTCCAATCCTGGCAATAGACTAAAACTAATTTGTTAATTTTAAACATTGTATCACCTGTGTCTGACTTTTGCCACTTGAATTACATTATGTCGATGGCTAAACTTTGTTTAATTTTGATTGTAACTTGCTAACGTAGGTGGTAATTTTTATTTAGATTTTGAGTTCTTGGTGAAATTTGATGGTTAGGTAGTTGGTGAATGGCTTAAATATAAAGCAAGCATTGTGTGACCATGTGTGAATATCATTTTGTTGATTTGAGCCAAGGCCAACATGGATAATAAAACAGTGGTTCTAAATCTCATTGAGTGTGCAGTCTCTGTTTCAGCCAAAGACTCAGCTGTAGAACAAAGGGGGTTCTGCACTGGCACCTACCATCTTTTGGATGAGATGTTCAAGCCAAAATGTTGTCCACTTCACACTTTTTTTTCATACAGAAACAAGATCCCATGGGTTTATTTGAAGAACAGAACATTTGACGTTGCAATTTTCAGTCCAGGCATCAGAATAGATAATGCAGTCATTTACTTTCAAAATTCAAAAAATACTTAATTAATCGTGAAGGTGTGATGAGAGCACATGCTGTGAGCTATAACCTCTTGGATGGTTTAACTTTTATTTGTGAATTAAACTGTACCTTTTTTTACCTCTTCTGCTTGCAGGCGCCACTGTTGTACGTGATGCTACAGGAAGTGTCAATGATACCATCAGTGCTTTGACAAGCTGTAATGGTTCAGCAGCCTGTACGTTAGGATATGATTTCTCTGGCTGTAATACACAGATGTGCAATTTTGGTTTAATGAATAACTTCCAGGTAATAGTTGTGTGGCCTATTGAGTTAAGATAATGACATATCTCAAATTTATTGGTGGAGTTTAAAACTGGTATTGTAACTCCAGTCTGTCAGAAGCAACCCAGTTTTTCCTTGTGTAATAAAACAGAAGTGCAGATGCTGGAGATCAGAACTGTTTTGAAGAAGGGTCACTAAGTCTGCTTTCTCTCTACAGACACTGCCAGACCTGCTGAGTTTTACCAGCAATTTCTGTTGACAGTCTAAACTGCAGTTTGACATTTTTTTTAAATTTTGGAATTTTTCTCATGCAAGGATGTAAGTTTTTTTTTTGGTCAGCAATAGCCACTTTTTGGAAGGAAATGACTTGTCTATAATTGTGGCCTCTATTGTGGTAGAAATGGTCACTGAAGTTCTCCAGTATATGTTTTTCTAAATTAGAATATAAAATCTATTCTTTTCTTTGGCTTGTTCTAAACTCTCTCTCTTGTTTTTGCAGTCTTATGACTTTGTATGTTTGATCACTTCTGTCTTGAGATGTGTCATTTTTGATGTGGTCACTAAAGATTAATTCATAGTATCTGAAGAAGAGCAGGAGGTTCCCCAAGTGTTAAAGCTATCAATATAACTAAACCTATTCAATCGTGATATCCATGCTGATACCAAGATCCTTACCTTGTAAAGTAGCCATCTTCTTGACTCTGTTCTGTATGGCTCAAACTTGGATAACTTTTATAGATACCACCTTTTAAAGCCTTTGAGAAATACATCAACACAGAAGGATTCTCCACATCAGTTGAGACTTGCTTGAAGCAGCCAATAACATCAGCATCATCTGAAACCAACTCCGCTGGGCTGGCTGTTGGCTTATGATGCCCAAGTTCTGACTGCCAAGGCAGATCATCTTCACCCAGCTCAAGGGAGGCACTCAAATGAGAAGAGGGCAAAGGAAGTGTTTCAAAGACTCCCAGAAAGCTTCTCTCAAGTAATGCAACATGGATGTGGACACGTAAGACAAAATCAGAAGTCACATGACACCTAGTTACCATCCAACAGTTTTATTTGAAATTACAAGCTTTTGAAGCCTTGCACCTTCATCACGTGAAGTATTGTGGGAGACCCGTGTTCAGAAGAAACCAACTTGGAGGAAGCTTCCTGTATGAAGGGACACAATTCTTTGTGAACACCCAGTAGCAAGAGGAAGTATGGAAAAGGAGCTGGAGAAAGGAATGCCCCCTCCCCCACCCCAATTTCCTAATGGTCAGACTTGCTTGCAGGTGATCATTGACAATAACTAAATAGAACGGGCGGCACGGTGGCTCAGTAGTTAGCACTGCTGCCTCACAACACTAGGAACCCTGGTTCGATTCCACCCTCTGGCAACTGTCTGTATGGAGTTTGCACATTCTCCCTGTGTCTGCACGGGTTTCCGCCGGGTGCCCCGGTTTCGTCCCACAGTCCAAAGATGTGCAGGCTAGGTGGATTGGTTGTGCTAAATTGCCCGTAGTGTTCAGGGATCTGTAGATTTGGTGGGTTATAGGGGGATGCGTCTGGGTGGAATGCTCTGAGGGTCGGAGTGGACTCGTTGGACCAAAGGGCCTGTTTCCACATTGTAGGGATTCTATGAAAAAACTAACTTATCAAAATGAATACCCAGTTAATATTTAGGTAATGTCACAGGTACAGAATGGCTGCCAGGTTTGTCTAAATATAACTGCATTACAAAGGATAATGAATTGAAATATTTCAGTGACATGAGGTGTGAAAATGGATTCCTTTCTAAAAGGAATTACAAGACTTGTAGTTTGGTTTTTCTTTTAAACCCAACACTGAACATCTCAAAGTGGTTTACAATCCATGAACTGCTGGTGCTGGAGAATCTGAGATAACAAGGTGTAGAGCTGGATGAACATAGCAGGCCAGGCAGCATCAGAGGAGCAGGAAAGCTGACATTTCAGGCCTGGACCTTTCTTCAGAAAATGAAGTTTTTTTTTTAACTAAACTATTTTTTAACTCTTGTAACATAGGAAATGTGACAGCCAATTTGCACAGCAGACTCTCAAACTGCAGTGGCCAGACAATCAATTTTTTTGTTTCTTTTTTCTCTCATTGATTTGAAGGATAAATCTTGAGAATACTGGGAATAGTTTTCCCTCAAAAATAAAATGCAGCAGGTGCTAAACATCTGACATAAAGGAAAAAGCTGCAAATGCCCCTCTCAGACATCATCTAGAAAGAAACAAAAGAAGTCTGTGTTTTAAATCAATAAACTTCTGTTCTCCCTCATCCTCTTTCCCCCATGAAGTTTCTCGCTTTTTTGTGACAATTATTTCAACCCATTATTCACCTCTCCGTTAGTGCCTCATTTGTTTACAGGTATGATGAGAAGGTTTGTAGTTGTAACTTGGTATTGCATACTGTAAGAATTTCAACCAATTTACCTCAATCAAATGTGCCTGTAAAGGAACTGAACTCCCATATAACAAAACAAAAATTGCTGGAGAAACTTAGCAGGTCCGGCAGCATATGTGGCAAGAAAACAGAATGAACATTTTGTGCCCAACTGCTCCTCTTCAGCATTCTGAAGAAGGGTCACTGGACTCACTGTTAAGTCTTTTTTTTTCTCCATAGATGATGCCAGACCTGCTGAATTTCTCCAGCAATTTCTGTTTTAGATTTCCAGCATCCATTGTTCTTCCTTTTGTTTTAGTGTTTAACTCACTGCTGCATCTCTTCCGGGTGTGCAAACCTTAAAGTTCTGCTTCTCTGACAGGATTTCCACCCTAATCTATCTTTTTGTTCATCATTATTACTTTTGTTGTCACCTAGTATTTGCCAAACCTCACTTCCATAGCTATATCACATTCCCCAGTGACTGCCTGTGGCTCAGACTCACCCCATGTGGTTTCCAACTGGAATTTCATCCTTCATTTTTCACATCCATCCAGGATCGTGGTATCTCTGTGATGTACAGTGCTCTTCAAACAGCTGTTCTTGCTGCATTCCGAGATCTGTGTGCCAGCAAATGCACACTCTTGACCCTTCTGTCCATTATCACCACCTCATACTACCTCACAGCTGCCCTGCCCTTCCCTCCAGTTCCACTTTATTCTCCGGCTTGCTCACCATTCTGATGAGAAACTTTTACTGTTCCTTTTCAGGCTTTAAGGAACACAGTCTTCAACTCTTGCCCCTCTTGAGCCTTCCTCCCATTCCCTTCCCTCTGTGTCCATCACTTCTCTTAACCCCATTTCTTGATGGGTTTTTTACGATCCCTTCTGATTTTTGCATTCTCCACTGAATGTTCTGTACTCAGCAAAGGTCTTAGTTTTATCCCTCTGTGCTCCCACTTGAATGAGTTGAACTCTTCCATCATTTCTTTGGACAAGAGTCCTCTCCCCATCCCACACATCTCTTCACCTGTTTCCAACACACTCCGTCTTGACCCCTTCCTCGCCTTTTACCTGCATTATTGAAAACTGTTGACATGGCATCAGTTGTCTTAATTTCTCTGCCCCAACCGCACCCATTTAGCTTTATCTCCCTTTTAACTGTACTTGCACTCAGATCCAATGCTGACTTTGTCATCACGCCTGACAACAGGGGCAGTGTTGTTGTTGTCGTCTCTGACACCACCACCTATCTCCCTGGACCATCTGTGGAATTCCCTGCCCAGTGAAGCGGTTGAAGCTACCTCGCTGAATGTTTTTAAGGCAAGGCTAGATAAATTTTTAAACAGTAAAGGAATTAAGGGTTATGGTGAGTGGGCGGGTAAGTGGCGCTGAGTCTCAAAGATCAGCCATGATCTTATTAAATGGCAGGGCAGGCTCGAGGGGCCAGATGGCCTACTCCTACTCCTGCTTCTAGTTCTTACGTTCTTATGACCATCATCCTAATATCAAACATCAAGCCACAGTATCCATGATAGTCACTAATCTCATCTCATCTAGAGATACCTCTCTTCCCCTACTTCCAACAGCCTCCCAGGTTGTACAGTCTACTTCTACCTTCCTTCTTTCCAAAATCAACAAAGCAGACCAGTTGTTTCTGCCTGTTCCTGTCCCATGGAATTTATTTCTTCTTATCTTGAATTTTTTCTTCCCTTGTCTAGCCCCTTTCCACTTACATCCGCGATTCTTTTGATGCTTTACATCAGTTTGAGAATTTCCAGTTTTCAGTCACCTAGTTGCCTCTTCACCATGGACATATGATCACTTTTATACATCTACCCCCATTAGGATAGTCTCAAGCCTCTCCGCTGCTTCTGTGGTGGGGTCGGGGATCTGAATTGTCCCCATCCTGTACCACCCTCCTGTGCCTTGCTGGGCTTGTTTGAACAACTTTACCTTTAACTCCTCTCTCGCTCGATCAAAGGTGTGGCTATGGTACGTGCATGGGCTCCAGTTATGTTCCTGTCTTTTTGTGGGGTACATGGAACTTTCTTCATTCTAATCGTACTTGGGTCCCTCCCCTAATCACTTTCTCCAGTACATTGATAACATCATCAGTGCTGCTTCCCTCTCCCATCTGGAATTGGAAAAGTTCATAATTTTGCTTCCAATTTCCATGCCGCTCTTCGGCTCACTTGGTCCATCTCCGACTCCCCTCTTCCCTTCCCCGATGTCTGTGTTCTGAAGAAGGGTCACTAGATTTGAAATGTTAACTCTACTTTCTCTCCACAGATGCTGCTAGACCTGCTGAGTTTCTTCAGTTCAGTTTTTTCAGATGTCCAACATTCACAGTTTTGTTTTATTGAACTCGTGTGTGTATATATAATGTGTGTGTATATTTAAAATGCATATGGATTTAAAGAAAATTATTATTAAAGAACTGAAGTATTTTTCAAAAGGATCAAATCTGGTATGTGTAGGATACCTGATTTTAAATTTGAAGAGCAGTGAAATAACATTTTCTTACTCTGTAGGTTATGAGCATGGTGTCTGGTTTTGGTCCCCTCATCACTGCAGGAATCTTCTCAGCCACTCTTTCCTCTGCCCTTGCCTCATTAGTCAGTGCTCCCAAAATTTTCCAGGTAAGAAAGAATTAGGCAATTATTAAATGATGCATTACAGTGAAGATGTTTAATTGCAGACAGTAGTTGCTACAAATAAAACCTTATTTGTTCTAGGTTCCTCTTAAAAATAAAACTCACTAGGTAATTAGAATTGTTTTGCACCTAGATGTTCTAGTGTACAAGTAACAGTCATTATGCAGGAACAGTACATAATTAGGAAAAATTGAGATAGTGGGGAATAGATTTTTAAAAAATATAGAGATACAGAAAGTGCTGGAAGAATTTTGTAACCGAGGCATCACAGGCTCCAGATAGATTCCATCTTAAACTGTCAGGGAAGTAAGAATAGAGGTTGTAGAGATACTGACCATTTCCCAGTCCTCCTCCAGGTACAGAGGGATGCCAGAGAATTGCAAGCGCAACACCTTTATGCAAACATCAGCAGAGGGTGAAACTTGGTAGTTGCATATGTCAGTTTAGTACTGGTGTTGGGAGAAAACTAACAAACACTGGGACAGAGCAGACTGAAGGAGGACAGCATAGATTTTCTATAGCGCATTGTGTTTTACTAACTTGAGTACTTGATGACTGATTATTTGAATGAGGGCATTCCAATTAAAGTCAAGGGCATGAATGTCTGTGGTGACTGTTTATAGCTGAAGCAACTTTGGCTCAGTTTGAGCCACAGACCAAATTATGGATGTTGTGACACCTCTGGGAGGGGGAAGGTTAGTTGGATGTTTTCTACCGAGAGCTGGTTGTACCCCTTAGCGGATAGGGTTGTCTAATTCAGTCATTTCTTAAGGAAAGGAAGGTATGACTGAGAAAAGTAAGGAGAGTTAGAGTTGCAGGCATCTTTATGTCGGTTTAATAGATTTGAGGTTCCTCTGTTTGTTTAGATGTGTGACAGCTGCAGGGTCGATGAGCTGACTGACCAGGTACCATGATACTGGAAGCTGTTCAAGTGTGAGAAGCAAAAAGGACTGGAATGCTCATAGGCAACTGTATAGTGAGATAGATGGACAAGGTTCTCTGCAGTAAAAAGAGATTAGAAGGTTGTGGCCTGACTGGTGCTAGTTTTCAGTACGCTCAATGCTGAGGAGGCACTTGCAGCAGGAGGGGGAGGAACCAGTCATTGTGGTTCTTATAAGTACCAAAAATGTAGGCAGAAAAAGAGAAAAGTTCTGCATTGTTTATACGTGAAACGTTGGGTTCCAAATTGTATAGAACCTTGAAGGTAATAATCTCAACTAAACTAATGCTTTTCAGTTGTTTTGAGAAAGGTTGGGAGGCTAGGCATCTATGCACTGGATATTAACTGTAGGAGGCATCTTGATTTGAATTATATATATGCTGAAGCTATTGACAAGGTGGATGATCCCTCTTGCAAAATTATAGTTTTAGATGTCATGATTAAAAATAAGGGTAGCCAGTAAGACAGATAAAGAATTCTGAGGGTTGAGGTTGTTTGGAGCTTTTTCCTAAAAGGCAGTGAAAGCAGAACCATTGAATATTTTTAAGGCAGAATTAGGTAGCAAGGGACTGAGGTTATCATCGGTAGACGTGAATATGAAGTATTTAGGCTGTCATGTTTTGTTTTAAATGGCAGGGCAGGCTCCAGGGCCAACCTACTCAGGAAACAAATTAGTGTGTTGCTGTGTTAATTGAGTAGTAGGTCACGTTCCCATGTATGCCCTGAAATAAATGAGCAATGGTCTCATGATGGCCTTCCCGCTTAATGCCCATTTAGGGGTTGACTGAGAGCTGTCTTATTTTTGATGTGGCCTCTCTCTTTTTATCCCTGCAATCCACATCCTGCTGTTATTAATCTGTGGCCCAAATCCATTGGCAATCATGATCCTCAGGCAAGTTCCTTAAGGGCAGCAGCAACCTCTTGCACAGCAGTCCCACTCTGGTATTGTTTTGGAGGCAGGATTTCCATCCCTTGGATTCTTGATTTTTGGGAAAGGCCTGCTGCTTGTCAGTTAAGTCCTTATTGAAGGATAATTCAGCATACCTTCCTGAAAGATGCTGATGATGGGGCTCCCACTGGCTTCAACTGTGGATAAGACTCTCATTGCCTCCATTACTTAGGCCCTAAATGCAATTAACTGACTGTAGTAAGAATGCAAGAAACACTGGGGAAAGGTTGCTAAACAGGAACAGAATAATTCTAAGATAACAAGGTGTAGAGCTGGATGAACACAGCAGGCCAAGCAGCATCAGAGGAGCAGGAAGGCTGACGTTACGGGCCTAGACCCTTCT
>NC_063367.1:3163512-3257492 GCF_021869965.1 Rhincodon typus | reverse complement strand
AGAAGGGTCTAGGCCCGTAACGTCAGCCTTCCTGCTCCTCTGATGCTGCTTGGCCTGCTGTGTTCATCCAGCTCTACACCTTGTTATCTCAGGTTCTCCAGCATCTGCAGTTCCTACTATCTCTGAAACAGAATAATTCTATTTTTCTTTCAGGGGAATCAGTTGATGTGCTGGACATTTCCAGCATTTAACTGAATTTATTATTCCTACAGGCTCTTTGCAAGGATAACATTTACAAGGGACTATATTTCTTTGGAAAAGGTTATGGAAAGAACAATGAACCAATTAGAAGCTACATTTTAACCTTCTTTATTGCTGTTGCGTTCATTCTGATTGGTAAGTTGCAGATATTTGAAAATTGCTTTGTTTGGAGAAACTAGTTGACATTGTTACTAGATCTGACTCCCAAATTTGTTACAGTCTGGCTAAGGGCAAGTGAATTTTATAACATAGACAAAGCGTGATATCCAGGTTACTTTTAAAGAAAATAACGCACAAGGCTCCACAGTTTTAACAAAAATCCTGCATCTGATTGCAGCACTGTTCTAATATTGCACAGTATACAATAGACATAAACTTATTTGTGATATCCAGAGTTAAATCGTGGTATTGTATGATAGTGTGATTGAATAGTAAACATCAAGATTGATGAAAGATTACTCGTGTCTATCACATGCACATGCATGCACACATGACAGTGCCATCGTATCATGAAATTTCACAACTGGTTGCAATCTCCACATTTCACTCTTCTGACTTTGAAATTCCACTGCAAGAACTGCTTCATCACGGACACACTTAATAACTGTTAAAGTTTTGGTCAATCATCCTAAGTTCTTCCTGGGTCTAACCACCCTGAAATCCAGAGCTTCACTTTGGTGCTCATTCACAAACATAACTCTTCATAGATGGTTAGCTTCACCAAAGTACACTTGCCCTTAGGTTTTTCCTGAGCTCTAATCTTGCTCAGTTGCAAAAATTGTCTGTGGGCTTTAGCTGCGCTGAATTATTAGTACTTCATAGTTTTTCCTGAGATCTCCACCACTCCCAGGATTTCCTGATCATCATAACTCAAAGCTTGTGTAGTTCACCTGCCTTTAGCAGCTCAGTTAAAAGCAGTACTGCCTTATATGGTTCTGTTCTGCTTTATCGCCTTCTGTATCTAGCTGTAGCTTCAGAACTATTCTTCAGTGACTTTTGAACAATTTTGAATAATGTACTGAAAATCTTGCAATAAAGGTCTTTGCCTGTTGCCATGCAACTCGTAGAACTGTCTGTTCTCTGAATGTTGCATTCTCTAAATGCTAGAAATTAATTTCATCACACCCTTGGAAGATGGAAAGTTTCATAATAGTGAAGATTTCTTTACAATGGTTTTTGAAATGCAGTAAATTACAATAAAACATCTATCAAATAAAACAAAGCATTGTTCGGATAACCTTTTCATTTACACACTTGCATGTTGTATTAGCAAAGTTATAAAAGCTAACTCAAGAGCAACTACATGTAACAAGCAGGATTTACACACATCACTACCATAATTTAGTACCAACTTTTTCTTCAGCCCCTCATTTAACTCTGCAAGGTTTCAGTACGTGCGCAGCTGAAATTTAACTCGTTTCATCAGCAATATGTGCAATTCCACCTTTTGATATTCACTTTCTGACTTTGAGACGAAGGTCAAAATAACTTCCTCGTATGCCAACAACTTATTTGTTTTCTCTTCTCCCTTTTTTGAAATCAGAATTTTAGCAAGATGCTTTTGAACTTCAGTAAAATTGGCTTATTTCTGCTGCATCTTGTCTCTGAACACCTTGATGTCGTTCACTTTCTTCGGGTCTCATTTCCAGATGTGTGATTGTTTGAGTGTGGATACATAGTACTTCTGCTTGAACTAGTTATAGAATCATACAGCATCGAAATACACCCTTTGGTCCAATCAGCCCATGCTGAACAATCCCAAACTAAACTAGTCCCTCCTGCCTCCTGCTGGCCTATATCAGTCCAAACCTTTCCTATTCATGTCTCTGTCCAAATGTTTTTTAAATGTTGCAATTATATCTGTATCCACCACTTTCTTAGGAAGTTCATTTGACACTCAAACCACCTTCGGTTTAAAAACTTTTCCCCTCGTCATTTTTTAAAAATTTCTTTCCTCTCACCTTTTAGAATGTGCTCCCCAGACTTGAAATCCCCTATCCTAGGGAAAAGACAACTACCATTAATTCAATCTAGATCTCTCATCATTTTAAAAACTTATATCAGGTTGCCTCTTAACCTCCTATGCTCCAGTGGGAAAAAGGCTCTAGCCTTTCTTAGAATACAGTGGCCTTTATTGTCATGTGAACTTGAATGAGTGCGGTTAAAAGTTTGTAATGTTGCCTTTCGACGCCACCTTTGATACAGAGGAGCTCGGTACATATACTTTTAAGTGTAGTTACAAAATTTTGTAGCAAAAAGTTAGCATGGAAACAGTTTTTTTTTGAAAGTCCAGAATGATGATAAGTGACAATAAAGTACTTAATTTCCGGTCCTTGCCCACTGGTGGCAGAGCACGAGGCTGTGCTACCTCCATGTGCCAGCTAAGGGACCCGGCCTGCATGTGGTCTGCCGCGGGGCTCAGCCCGTGCTTGCTCCACTCGCCTCTAGTCTCCAGATTGGGGGGTTTGGAGTAAGGAAAAAAGCTACACAGGAGGAAAAAAGAAAGAAGAGGGAAAAGGATTAGCGAGCAAAGGAGCTCTAACTGGAGTGTCCTGCCCTGCCTGTATCTTTCTTTATAACTCAAACCTTCCACACCTGGCAACATCCTGGTAAATCTCTTCTGAACCCCCTCCATCTGAATTTCCTTCCTATAACTGGGCAACTAGAACTGAACACAGTATTCCAGAAGAGGCCTCACCAGTGTCCTGTACAACCTCAACCTCACATCCCAACTCCTTTCTAACCCTCTGTCTGTCTATATCTGACGCAAACTTCAAAGAATTATGTACCTGCACCGCTAGGTCCCTCTGTTCTACAACACTACCATTAATTGTTACGCCTTCTCCTTGTTTGTTGTACCAAAATGCAATACCTCACATTTTTCCAGATTGAACTCTATCTGCCATTTTTCAGCCCATTGACCCATTTGATCAAGATCCCTCTGTAATCTTAAACCTTCTTCACTGTCTACTGTGCCACCAATTTTGGTATCGTCCCCAAACTTACTTACCATGCCTTATGTATTCACATCCAAATCATTTATACAAATGACAAACAAAAGAGGACCCAGAACTGATCCGTGTGGAACACTGCTGATGACACATCTCCAGTCCGAAAAGCAACCCTGCACCATCACTGTCTCCTGCCATTAAGCCATTTATGTATCGAATTGGCAAGCTCACCCTGAATTCCATGTGATCTAACTTCACTAATTCGTCAACCATGTGGAACCTTGTCAAAGGCTTTACTAAAATCCAAATTAGCAATGTCTACTGCTCTGCCATCATCAATCTCTTTTTGGTAACTTGCTCAAAAAAAACTCAATCAAGTTTGTGAGACACAATTTTCCTTGCACAAAACCATGCTACCTATCCCTAATAAAGTTTTGCCCCTCTAAATGTCCGTAAATCCTACCTTTTCTAATCACCTCCAACAATTTACCCATAACTGAAGTCAGACTCACAGGTCTGTAGTTCCCTGGTTTTTCCTTACAACCACGGGTACAACATTAGCTGCCCTCCAGTTATCCGGCACCTCACCTGTAGTTATAGATGCAAATATTTCTGCAAGGGGTCTTGCAGTTTTTTCCCTTTGTATCCTACAACATTCTGGGATATGTTAGATCAGGTCTGGGAGATTTATCCACCTTTATATTCTTATATCTCCTGAACATCCTCATCCGTAATGTGAACTGTTTTTTAAAACAAAGTTTATTTTTCTGGATTTGATTTCTTGCTCCACAGTAAAGCACTGACACGAAGTATTCATTTAGTAACCCTCCTGTCTCCTGGGTTTCAGAACAAAGACCACCCATCTTGATCTTTAAGAAGCCCTACCCTGTCTCATTACTCTCTTGCTCTTAATGTATTTGTAGAATCTCTTTTTGGATTATCCTTGAACCTTATCTTCCTATGCTATTTCATTTCCCTTCTTTGCCTTCCTAATTTCTTTCTTACGAATGCCCCTACACTCCTTATATTGATTAAGAGATTCAATTGAACCAAATTGTCTGTATCTAAAATAAAATGCTCTTTCATTCTTGACTAAACCTTTATTCATCCATTGTTCCTTTAATCTTATCAGCCTTACTCTTCACTCTAACAGGAATATAATGCCGCTGAATGCTTGTCATCACAATCTCAAGCCTCCCACTTGTCAGACATCCTTGTAGACTGTTCGCAGGTACTCCAATCAACTTTTGAAAGTTCTTGTCTCATACCATTAAAATTTGCCTTGCTCCAATTAAAAGCTTTAACTTTTATGGAAGGCTTATCCTTTTTCCATAACCATTTTGAAGCTAATAGCATTATGATCGCTAGACCCAAAGTGTTCCCCTGCTTTTACTTCAGTCACCTGCCCTGCCTTGCCTTGCCTTATTGCCCAAAAGGTCTAGTTCTGCTCCTTCTCTAGTAGGAGCATCCACATATCAATAAAGAATTTTCTTGAACACAATTGACATTCTTCACCATCCAAATCTTTTACCACTATGGTAGCCCCAGTCCAAGTTTGGAAAATTAAAACTCCCCCATTATTACAACCTTATGCTTACATTTTTATCTGAGATCTCCATACATATTTTTTTCTCAATTTCTCTCTTACTATTGGGGGGCCTGTCGTACAATCCTATCAAAGTGATCTTTCCTTTCTGATTTGTAATTTCTACACATATATTTTCACTGGATGACTTTTCAGAAATGTCTTCCCTAGTTATAGCAGTAATGTATTCCTTAATTTAACGCTCCTCCCACTCCGTTCCTGCCTCCTTTCCTACTAGATTACATAATAGGCAAAAGGTTTAAACTTGTAGAACTAATTTTGGAAATGGGGCACTCCTTCCCATATAGTGGAAAAACCATAGTACCTGTTACTTTTCCCAAAATAAATATAATTTGTTTATAGTTGGCCATATAGGAACAATAGCAACCATACACTACCCTTTCATCACAGCATAAATTAAATTTCCTTTTTTCTCAAGGGGAGGGGAAAATGCATACTTCCTATCAACACCCTGTGTTAATACATTTTGATTCAAAGAAGTTTTTGAAGAAAAGTTGAATCCTTTGCTAACTAATTCTGAACTGAACAGGGTCTAAATATAACAATGTTTTTAGGCTCATTTTTAGACTTCCCCTTCAAATATAAGCCCTTTTAGGAATGCCATGGATTATATTTATTCCCACTGTAAAACCATTTGACATAATAGGTTTCTTCTGAACTTCACTTTCCAATGCAGTTTTCCCTATAAAAATTCCTTTCACATACACGTATACTACTGGTTCAACATCCATGTCATTAAGCACCACGGTGTTTTCTCCAGACTGCTTAAGGGTTCTTATTACTGCCACCAGTTTACTGTTCTGTTTTCAACCATTTGCTTTTCCATGCCCTGTGTTGCAGCAATGAAAACATTTTGGTTCCCTAACTCTTATTCTCTGTGCATCATTTTTATCAACCAGAGCAACTTCTACCATTTCTCCAAAGCCAGAGTCTTGTCTATTCCTCCAGCTATGCTTTTGGCTTCTGTTGACAACTTGGAAAGGTTTGGCTGTCTGAGAAAAATAACACGCATCTGTTAGGACAGCTGCCTGTTTGACTTTAGATACCTGACTCATCCAAATCATACTTTTATTGTTATCAGAATGCTGTTCCTGAATTCTTCCACAATCGTGACTCCCATCAAGTTTGGAAAAGTCTGTTCTAACTGAAGTCAATAAAATCATCAATTCTATAATGTTTTATTTTCAATAGAAAATTCTGGAAATGTCTGACTGTGATTTGCCTCCTTGGCTTAATTGCTTAGCTTCAAGAACAAGCTCATTAGCTGTTAAGAATCACCATTTTAACTGCCTTATAATCTGAGACTAATTCTCTGAAAGATTAGGATAATCATCACAGGAGCAGGAAGATTGACATTTCGGGTTTGCACCCTTCTGAAGAAGGGTCCCGAGCTGAAACGTCAACCTTCCTGCTCCTCTGATGCTGCCTGGCCTGCTGTGTTCCTCCAGCTCCACACTGTATTAATCTGACTCCAGCAATGGCAGTTCTTACTATCTCTTAGAATAATCATCCTTTTGTTTTACAAGTTAGGACACCTGTGATATGAGTATCCATTTAATCTTTTGACCACTTCAGTTCTTTTGCAGCTTTCTCAGACGAGAAATATCTTTCTACCCCTTATATAAATTTAGGACGAAAGGAATATTTTTGGTTAAATTAGACATCCGCCTCATCTGAACTACTGGACTCACCCCCTCTAATGTAAGCTGTTCTTCATCCAGTTCGTGCTTTGATTTCGTTGTCTTTGGAGTTCTTGATCTCTCTTCTCCCTTGCTAACTTCAAGTTTAAATCTTTTGCCTTTCTCTTTCAAGTTCAGTTTTTTTTTCATTTATTGTTTTGTATTTCAAGCTGTTTCATCTAAAACTGACTTCTAGCTAACTCAAGCTGTGTTTCATCTCGGTAATTTAAAATCTCTTTAAATCCCAGATGCTGTGCTCTTCAACTATATCTGCTTCCTTGGCCTCTGCTTTTAACTGTAAATCCAACTTTTTTTTTGTTAATATTATTAATATAGCCTCGGTTAATTAGTGTAAATCACTCAGATAAATCTTTCCTCTCGTACCAAGTGACAGAACCATTTTTGTTTTCTATGAATTGTAAAATTCACCATGAAAATCTTAACCAACCTTTCCCTCGCAATGTCTCAGCACTTAGTAACTTTTGCACCTAAATGCGCCTGCCAGTGACTCCTCCAAGAGGGAATCTAACCATCATTCGTTGATGTTCAAAGGCAGTGCCACAGCTGATCCCATACTATTAATATCCTATGTGTTACCATTGACCAAAACTGAACTGGATACTTATAGATGCTGGCTACAAGAGCAAGTTTAAAAACTAGGAATTCTACTGAGTAATTTGCCTTCTGTCCACCATCTACAAGGCACAAGCCAGGAATGCGATAGAATACTGTCCACCTGCCTGGATGCAGCATTCATGGCTTTGAAAGCCAACTTGATTGGTACCCCAGCCACCAACTTCACCATTGATTTCCTTACTGATCCACAGTGGCAACAATGTGTACCATCAATCAGTTTGAAGGACAAGAGAGGCAGTTGCATGGGAGCACCACCTCCAAGTTGCCTTCTAGACCACATACACCATCCTGACTTGGAATTGCATGACCTCTGATTATGCTACAATCCCAGTCCAGTCCAAATTTATGATCTGACCAGTGATCAGTAACTTTTTTATTTTAAGTGGACAAAGTGTGAGATCCAAATGACTTATTAAGAGTATAAAATTGCTACCTTTTAATTCCAGATGTTCATTGAATCGAAGTTTCATCATGGTGGGCTTTGAATCTGTATCTGGCCTCTACATAGACATATAGTCTGCTGTCACAACTGCTGTGCCACTGCCTCTTTAATATATAGCTGTGGAACAGTAATACAGTCTGAAATGCATGTTCAACTTATTTCAAGCCCTCAGAATTAAAGTGATAAATATGGGCACTAGACTCTAAATATCCCACACACATACTAAAAAGCATATGTGATCAAGATTGATTCTCCTGTTCCTCAGCAATTTCCCCAGACATTAAAGTGACAGTGGTTCATTAAACCTCGTTAAACTTAAAGGATTACAATTCTTTGCTTTTGCTGATCTGCACTTGAAACTTTGTCAAGAACTGCTTGCACATGAGCTGCCTTAGTGACTACACCTGTTCTGATTGATTGATTGCCCTTCTTTCCTTGGTCTGTGTTCCTTTGGACTCAAACTGCATGTCGGTATTTATTCACAAGTATAACTCCAGCTTTTTGATGCTAGCTTCACCCAGCTAAAACTGCAATAAATTTTACCCTGAGCTCTAATCTTGCTCAAAATACCCAAGAAATACTGATTGGACTGTTCAACTCCCTCCCTTGGCTGTACTGACCTAATTGGCATACTACTTCTGAGCCTTCACGGGTCTCAGGGCTTCACTTGACCCACACTAACACGGGCCACATAGGTCAGCTGCCTTTAACAGCACAGTTGGCAGCATCATTTGCCTAACTCTACGTCTAAAATCACAGAATCAAACAGGCCCTTCAGCCCATCAAGTCTGTACTGCTAAAAGTATATTACTATTTGCTGTAGTCCTACTTGCTCATATTAGGCCCATAGCCTTGAATGTATGACACTTCAAGTGTCATACTTAAAGGTTGTGATCTTTCCTGTCTCAACTACCCTCGCAGGCAGTGCATTCCAAACCCTCACCGTCCTCTAGGTGAAACTTATTCCTCAAATCCTGTCTAAATCTGCTTTTCACTTCAAAATTATGCTCCTTTGTTATTGACCCTTCAACTAAGGGGAACAGTTGCTTTCTATTCACCCTGTCCATGCACCTCATAATCGTATACATCTCTACCAGGCCCCTTCCAAACCCCTCTGCTCCAAAGAAAATCCAGTCTGTCTTCATAGTTGAAATGCTTCATTTCAGGCAACGTACTGGTGAATCTCCTTTTCTCCCCTTGCAGTGCAATCACATCCTTCCTCTGGTGTGGTGACCAGAACTACACACAGTATTCCTGTTGTGGTCTAACTTCTATCTTGTCTGTCGTCTTCTCCTACGAACTTTTGATGGCAGAACTGTTTTGAATGACCTGTTTAAAAAAACTTGCAATAAGCAATACCTGGCCCTTTTTGCTGGGCAAAATTGAAGGTTATCACCCAGCAATTTTTAGAACTGTTTTCAATGTTACATTCTCTCAGTGCTAGAAGAGGATTTCAGTCGTAACACGCATTTCTAGTCATTCTAAATATTTTTGACCAATATACTGCTTGTAGTCTCTGGCTAGTTATCAAACAGCGTGCACAGCATTTGAAAAATGCTGTGTTTTGGGGAACATTCATAAGGAGGGCATTTTGTGTTTTAGATTGAATTCATTGAAGAATTGTTCTGAATAAAGGCTGATGTGCGGTATCTTTCAAAAGAAAGTTGAAGCGAACAAAAACCCTAATCTCATTATTTTAGAGCAAGTATTTAACAAAAAATTGTTAAAAATGTAATTTTGAATAACTCATTGGATAAGAGTTTGAGGAAATATCAATTGAATGTTATTAATTGACAGGATATGGTGGCTTGAGGTAAACCAAAGTGCTGGAGAAGCTCAGTTAACATTTCAAGTTCAATGACTCTTAGGAACTTTTACTTGAAGACACAGTAGCTGGTGTTTAAAGAAATATCTGGCAAGAATTTAGCCACAATTATATCATCAAAAATGGGGATAAATTAATGGGGATTGAGTTTTGATTTACCTTTTGGGCTATTTATGTATGCTTTCCATTGGGACACTAAGTAATGGGGTGATCACTGACAATCACTCACTAACGACTATGATTGTTTGCCAAGAAAATTCCATGTCACTGGTCATGGGTTCTGTGGTTTCTCGTGAGGCTGACGAGCTCAATCCTAGAACCACATCTCTGACTACACACTTGGCAGCTGTTTCTGGGATGTAGAATTGATCTGTGGCCTCTCAGGTAGGCTGTATGTGAAGGAACCGGCTTGGATGAATGGCTTTCTTGTATTCAAATGTAAAGATGGTTCTTGTGTTTGTATGTCACATTGCAGAAAAATTTAGGCTGCACATTTTACACAGTAATACGTCCATGAAATCAAAGAAGAGTGAAAGGTCTTATTACAGAAATAATTTTAGAATGTTCAAACCTGCTGTATAAGGTTGAATAGTAAATACTTCACTTACTGGAGTGTACTGCAACTGGAAGTGACCATCTGTAATTATGCATATCAAAATCTAAAAACTGCTTCTGATTTGCATTTTGACCAGAGTTCACCTTTTTTGAAAATTGTACATACCTAACACTACCACAGTGTCTAGAAAATTCAGTCACTTGGTTAGATTTGGAGATGAAATGAAAGATCACATTGAAGAAATATATTTGATTTTAGGATTGTTTCTATAAATGGTACGCTCTTGGTAAGAAACTTGTCAAAAATTATGAATTCAAAACATAAGCATTAACAACTTCCTTTTTGTTTTTAGCTGAACTGAATACTATTGCTCCAGTTATCTCAAACTTCTTCTTGGCCTCCTATGCACTTATAAATTTTTCATGTTTCCATGCTTCATATTCAAAAAGTCCAGGTTAGTATTTTAAGTGTGGCTTACAAATTGAATAGAAATTTACAAGAGCACAAATCCTTATTTCAATGATTACTATGTAGTGTTTTAGCACTCAGAAAGTGTTCTTCATGGATTATTAACTTTTTAGTTCCATATAAATTGCCATCATTTTGCTTGTTAAGATTTAGTGAGTGACTTCCTTTTTATTGATGTAATTCAATTTTATTTCACCAGGGTGGCGTCCTGCATTTAAATTTTACAACATGTGGGTATCGCTGCTAGGAACTGTATTGTGCTGCGCAGTCATGTTTGTTATCAACTGGTGGGCTGCTGTAATCACAGTTGCAGTTGTATTATTCCTTAATATTTATGTCATTTACAACAAACCAGGTGGGAGTTTTTATTATGTCTAGAATATGCACAAAGTGATAAGTTGAGAGTACCTTTTGCCAATGTGCTAAATGTATTTATTTTGCTTCGGCTTTATGGCTTGACTCTAATTTTCCACAATATCTGGGATGCACTGGGCTGAAAATGGCAGAAGCATCATGCCAGCAACATGGCATTGGGAGATGCATGAGCTCTGGGCAAACGTGGCAATAAAGCAATGAAAGCAGTATAAAAATTTTATGCCTTCGTGTTCAGCCTTTCCGAGAATCACTTGGAGGTTTAGACAAGAAGGAACTCATACAGTTGTGCAGCCTTGCAGAACCTCGTGAACAGTAAGAAAATTGGACTTTCCCTGCTCCAGTATTCAGATAACTCAAAACAAAATAAAGAACTGTGGATGCTGGAGATCTGAAACAATCTGAGAAACTGCTGGAGAAACTAAACCGGTCTGGTAGCTTCTGTGGAGAGAGAAGTCTACAAAAATCTGGTACAAACAGTTCTCTAGATTATTAGTCTAGGAACAAAAGTACTGCAGCTAGTTATCTTGAAATGCAATGCAGAGTATTTAACTGCAGGTTTAAAGACAAATTTTGGAATGATAAATCATGAAAAGGAACTTCCTCCTTTTTTTTTGACTTCTTCAACTATCTTTTTAACAGAGGTAAATTGGGGCTCTTCAGCACAGGCCATGTCCTATGTCACTGCCCTTCAAGATGCCCTTTCACTTACTGGAGTGAATGATCATATTAAGAATTTCAGGTATGATAAAACCAAAATCAGAACTACAGTGATTTGATTCTTGACTTGTGTAGGGCTTCTTCCTAAGTCCTTTTAACTTCAGCTGGAGATTGATGCAGTGCCTATAGATATAGCTGAAAGCTGATAAAATAGGGGCATCTCCTGAATTTCATGGCAAGAATCAGTCAAGTTTAACATCATTATTTTGCTGGTCATTGCATTCTGGCACATCCAATAACATTTTCCTCAATTTTTCAGCATCTATACCTGTTAAGTTTTACCAGTCTTATATACTTATTATATATGAATTCTGTTAGCAACCTGGAACTGTAAATGCCTTTGTTTGCAGTTGGTAGTGTTGAGGAAATGGGGAGGCTGCAGAAGGTCTTGGATGTAGGTGAGCGAGCAAAGAAATGGCAGGTGGAATACCATGTGGGAAAAATATCAGGTTATACTTTTTGATCGGAAGAATAGAGGCATAGACTATTTTCTGATTGGGGAAATGCTTCAGAAATCTGAAACATAAAGGACTTGGGAGTCCTAGTTCAGGATTCTCTTAAGGTTAACATGCAGGTTCAGTTGGTGGTTAAGAATGCAAATGCATTCGAATGATTTCAACAGGGCTAGAAAGCAAGAGCAGAGATATACTGCTGAGGCTCTGGTCACACTGCCTTTGGAATATTTTGAGCAGTTTTCAGCCTGTATCTAGGGAAGGATGTTTTTCTAAATTCATTAACGGGATGAGTGCATCGCTGGCTAAGCAGCATTTATTGCCCATCCCTAATTGTGCAGAGGGCAGTTCCGAGTCAACCCCATTGCTGTGGGTCTGGAGTCACATATAGAACAGACCAGGTAAGGGCGGCAGCTTCCTTCCCTAAAGGACATTAGTGAACCAAATGGGATTTTCCCAACAATCCACAATACATTCATGGTCATCATTAGATTCTTAATTCCAGATTTTTTTTATTCAATTCAAATTCCACCATTTGCCATCGCAGGATTTAGGTTCCCAGAATGTTATCTAGGTCTCTAGATTAATAGTCAGCAATAATACCACTAGACCATTGCCTTCCCCCAAAGGGGAGAGGTTCCAGCTTGCAGGAATGATCACAAGGATAAAGAGCTTGCCATGTGAGGAGCGGTTGAGGACTCTGGGTCTGTACTTAATGGAGTTTAGAAGAATGAAAGGAGATCTGACTGAAACTTAGAAGATATTGAGGGGCCTGGATAGACTGGACATGGACGTTTCCCTTAGTAAGAAAGACTAGGACCTGGGGCCATGCCCTCCAGCTGAAGCAATAACCCTTTAGAACTGAAATAAGGAGGAATGTCTCTAGCCAGAGGCTGGTGACTGTGTGGAATACATTACCTTGGACTGTGGAGGCCAAATTAAGATGGAGATAGATTCTTGATTATTAAGAAGATCATGGGTTTTGGGGAGAAGGCAGGAGAATGGGTTTGAGAATAGTCAGCCACGATTGATTGGAGCAGACTTGGTGGATTGAATGGTCTAAATTTGTTCCTATATCCTATGGTATGAAATCAAATTTTGAACAATATGGTGCAAAAACTTGAAGAAAGCTGTTAAATATACTGTTAGTTAAGGACATCCTAATCAAGAAAATAATCAAATATTGAGAACATTGATCCAGAAATTCTAATTACCATCAAAACACATTCAACCAACTTGTAATCCTCCTTAAGGTTACTCATTTACCTATCGGCAATTTGCATTGTCCCACATGCGCCCATCAGTTGGAATAGATGCCGCATTAGAGGACAAAACATACCCCTTCTAATCGACAGTGACTGAGAAAAGTCACATTTATAACGTGATATATGGTGGTTGGTGGGTAGGTAAAGAAGCCAAGAGTGAGGGACTGGGGTGTAAGGTTAACGAACGAGTGCTTTGGATAGTTTGGGTGAGTGGTGTCTGGACAGGGTGAGTGCAGGTCTGATATCAGGTCTTGTCACATCTGGAGGGTTGGTGTTAAGCTTTAATTGTCATCAAGGAGTCGTTAGATTTTTCATCTCTTAGCGTTTCCTGGGTAACTTTTTAGTTTAAGTGAGCTTAAACTCTCAGATTTCTTTGACTTTGAGGTTTTCTTGGAGGGTTCCATTTGCAGAAACTTTCAATTTCCCATGCAATTCCCTGGAGTCCACTGTGTCAGGAATTCTACATCTAATTCTATACTCTAATTCCCATCTCTGCTGCAGAAATTGCTTTTCTGGCCATCAGAATTTCTAGGCATTACTTTAATAGTTTTAGTATGTCCCTAAGAACCTATCAAAATTTAAAACTAGTTGCTAATACTAGAAAAGCCAAATAAGTTATGTGAGGAAAAAATACTTGCATGAATGTCTAGCCAAGGAAAAGAATTTTGAATGCAGTGCGTGTGAAAACTGACTGAGGTAACTAATTAATAGAAATGTTTTGCAGAGAAGCTAACCATTTTAGAATGGATCTCCCTTCCGAACTTAGTGAGGTAGTTGATGACTCTGGTGGGTCCTGATCTGTTTGATGCTAGAGGAACAAGAGAAACAACCTCTTGTTTCTATGCGCTGTTAAATGGAACAGTCGTGCTGAGCAAAATGGATTTTGGGGCTAATGCAGAGAAGTTTCATAAGTACTTTAGCATTGACCTGCTGAAACTTGATTGACTGAATATATATGAAGAGTTGTATTGGCCTGCCCACTGTAGAGAAGTACAATGTGATTATCAGCATGATGAAAATGCAAACCTGATTTGGGAGAAAACCAGAGGGGTCTCCAAAGTCCACTTACTTATTGATAAATGGGTCATGTTTGATGATTTCAATATTAAAGCTCTTGTATTGCCTCTAATGAATTTCTTGGCATTTGAAGCATGAGAACATTCTGCAGCAGAATCAATGCTGTGATAAGAATGTCATCTTGTCATGTCCTAAGAGAGCCAAACAATTGCTGGCCAATCTTAAAAAAAAAAAAAAGCACATATGCCCTCTTTGATTTTCTTAAAAGAAAGTTTCTGGAATGTTATGTTACTGGCTCAGAAAAATGTCTTGCTAAACAAACAGAAGGTTTCTGGTTACCTTTTGTGATCTGACATAGTGGAGTCGATGATATTATGTGACCATCAACTTTTTGCATGATATTCCTGCAGTAAGAATTGTTGAAAGAGTTGAGTATAGTTTTAAATGAGGTGTAACTGTTTTAAAATTGAATACCAAGTCCTAATTACTTATGAAGGACCCCTCTGGCCCTGAAAAGAATTAGAAGCCTGGAGTTTTGTTCTTTCCATTTTACTACAGAATTCCAAAGGTTATTTCAATTATGAAAACATTTAATTATTGATTGTGTTCACTATTTCAGCTTCTATCTAAATCACATTTATATGTTCCAATCTTACTTTGCTCACCATCTTTTATTTCAAAAAAACAAAACGGTTCTTGCTAATCATTGCTTCCTTGTTTACTGTTTGAAAATTCTTCAACTTGATTGGCGACTGAACTTGTTTAGCTTTTTTTCCTGAATACAGGAGATCCCTATAAATGGTACTAGAATAAAATTGATATTGCAGGAGGAGAAAAATTGATGCCATAGAGCGTGCTAAATCTTTATTGATAACTTTATTTGAAGTCTATGTGCCTTCATCCTAATCTCTCAATCTGGCCTTTTAATCGTTCACAAAATGCTGCTACAAATACTTTTTATAACTGAGAGAATCGCATATTGTATCGTGCAGTTAAAGTACTTTTCCAAATGGACGCATTTTGTGAACTTGCTCTGTGTGATTTCATTTTGTTCTGAAAAATAGTTTACACTTTTTTCCCCCTCTTTGTAGGCCACAGTGTATTGTTTTGACAGGATCGCCAAAGTCCAGGCCAGCCTTGTTGGATTTGACACTTTCTTTCACCAAGAATTTTAGTCTATGCATCTGTAGCCAAGTATTTATGGTAATGACTATATGACATATTCCTTTGCAACAGTTTTGATCACTTTTCTAATTTAGTAATGCAAATATGAATTGATGATGTTTGAGTTAAGGATTTTTTTCAAGTGACTAAAAAGCTACCTTCTGGGCAGGTTAGTTTCAATAACACAGCATTATAGTGTTACACTCCCAATCAGATGGTCACGTTTCAATCTTGAAGCATTTATTGCTGGAGCAGGATGGTTCTTTAATTGAACTCTGTTTAGTAGTCCTTGGAGATGACAACAATGAGACACTGGGATTTCAGCACCCAGTGCATTACAGGTTTAATGCCTGGTCTGTGACGGTTGGGCTTGACAATAATCCACATTTCTGATTGACAAAGTTAAACATTTGCTGTGCTGTCAGACCGCAGTTATGGAGATCTACAGCACGGAAAAAGGCCATTCAGCCCATTATATCCGTGCCAGTCAGAAACAACCACTAAACTGTGAAGATTCCATTTTCCAGCACTTGGTCCTAAGCCTTGTGCACATGCATTATCAAGAAGATACCTAAATAATACTTAAGTGTTATAATACCATTGACAATAAGCCCATAAGATGTGAAGCATGATATGTTTCTCAATCCCATGCTCCTGTCTTCTCCCTGTAACCCTTGATCCCCTTACCAATCAAGTACCTATCTACCAGTGTCTTAAATGCACTCAATGACTAGCCCTCTGTAGCAATGAGTGCCACAAATTAAATACCCTCTGGCTGAAGAAATTCCTTCTCATCTCAGTTCTAAAGGGTTGTCCCTTCACCCTGAGGTTGTGCCCTGGGTCCTAGTCTCTCCATCTACTGGAGGCACTATTCTCTACATCCAGTCTATCCAGGCCTCTCAGTATCTTGTAAGTTTCAACAAATCTCCCTTCATTCTTCTAAATTTCAAGTCCAGACCCAGAGTTCTCAACTGCTCATATGATGAGCTCTTCAGCCCTGGTGGTCATTCTTGTAAACGTCCTCGAGACTCCCTCAAAGCCTGCACATCCTGCCTTAGATATGGGGCCCAAAACTCTCTGTTCATATTCCAAAGGTACTCTGACCAAAGCTTTATATAGCATCAGCAGTACATCTCTGCTCTTTGTATTCTAGCCCTCTGGAATTAATGCTAACATTGCATTTACCTTCCTGGCTGCCAACTGCACATTAACCTTGGGAGTCCTAGTTCAGGATTCTCTTAAGTCCTTTATGCTTCAGAATTCTGAAGCCTTTCCCTGTTTAGAAAATAGTCTATGCCTCTACTCTTCCTACCAAAGTGCATAACCTTACACTTTCCCACATTGTACTCTATCTGCCACTTTCTTTTTTGCCCAGTCTCCTATCATATTCCAAGTCCTTGTGCAGCCTCCCTGCATCCTCAACACTACCTGTCCGTCCACCTATCTTTGTTGCTATGTTTGCAGATGACACAGTGCCTTCAGTTCTTTCATCCAGATCGTTATGTATAATGTGAATGGTTATGGTCTCAGCAAGGACCCCTGCAGAACTCCAGTAGTCACCAGCTGCCGTCCTGCAGAAGACCCCTTTTATCGCTACACTGCCTTCTGCCAGTCAGTCAATCCTCTATCCATGCCAATACTTTTCCCCTAATACCATGGACTCTTATTTAGCAGTCTATGTGGCACCTTGTCAAAGGCCTTCTGCAAATCCAAATAGATCACATCCATTGACTCTCCTTTCTCTCATTTGTTCGTTACCACTTTGAATTCTAATCGATTTATCAGGGATGACCTCCCTTTAATGAAGCTGTGCTGACTTGGTCCTATTTTACGATGCACTTCCAAGTAATTAGCTATTACATCATTAGCAATGGACTCTAAAAGCTTACTAATGACCAAGGTCAGGCTAACGGGCCTGTAGTTTCCTGCTTTCTGCCTCCCTCCCTTCTTTAGTAGGCGTGTTACATTAGCCATTTTCCAGTCCTCTGGGAGCCTCCTGACTGGAAAATGGCTAATTTTTGAAAGATCATCACCAATGCCTCCACAATTTCTTCAGCTAGCTCCTTCAGAACTGTGTAGTTCAGCTGGCTTGGGTGATTTATCCACCTTAAGACTTCAGCTTCCCTAGCATCTTCTCCCTCGTCATCACCACTACATTCATCTCTACTCCCTGACTATTGAAGTTCTGGAGTTATGCTGGTGTGAAAACTGATGTAAAGTACCTATTCAATTCCTCTGCCATTTCTTTGTTCTCCAAGACTATTTCTCCAACCTCATTGAACAGTGTTCATTCTTGCCTCTCTTACCTTTTATTGGATATCTTTTTAGAAAAAAGCTCTTGCAATCTTTTTATATTATGACCTAGCCTACACGTGTACTTCACCTTTTCTGCCCTTTATTGTTTTTTAAAATTATTCTCTGCTGGTTTTTAAAGGCTTCCCATTAATCTTCACCACATTGTATGCTTTTACTTTTGCTTTTAAGTTGCTCCTGACTTCCCTTGTCAGCCATGGTTGCCTTATCCTCCCCTTTCTTCCTTGGTGTGAATTTCTGCTGTGCCTCCCAAATTACCCCCATAAATTTCTGCTGTTGCTTAGCCACTGTGTCTCTCTTCTAGGCTCCCCTTCCAATCAACTCTGGCCAACTTCTCTCTCATCTTTTGTAGTTGTCTTTATCGTAAGACCGGTTCATCTGATTCAAGCTTCTCCCTCCAAAAATGTAGGGTGCATTCATGTTATGATCACTGACTCCTAGGGGTTTTTACACATTGCCAAATCCAGAATTGCCTGTTCCCTTCTGAGTTAGTAGTTGCTCCAAAGAAACCATCTCGTAGACAAATTCCTTATCTTGAAATCTGCTACCAACCTGATTTTCCCAGTCCACCAGCATGTTGAAATCCCCCACGATTATTGTAGTAGTACCTGATTTATTTTCTTACCCCACATCCTTGGCTCTTGCTAGGAGACCTGTACATAATTCCCATCAGGGTTTTTGTTCCTTTGCAGTTTCTCATCTCTACCCACACATGTTCTATGCCTTCCAATTTTATACAATTTTCGTTTCACTTCTTACTACTTCGTCAGCCCAACCTCCTCCGGACATCTGCCTGTCCTTTCGATAGAACATTGCATCCTTCTGATATTGAGTTCCCAGCCCTGATCCTTGCAGCCACGTTTGTGATTTCCACCACATCTTATCTGCCAATTTCAATCTACAGTATAAGCTCCTTACCTTGTTTCGTATACTGCATGCATTTAAGTACAACACCCTCACTGTTGTGATGCCTGCAATCCCCTCCTTTCTCTTGTCCCTTTATCTGTTATGCTTAAAGTTAGATTCCGGACCCTTTCCATACTCTGTCCTATTACTGTTCTGGAAACTTTAACCTCTGCTGAGCCCTTAACATTTTCCATGCAACTGAACCCCACTACTTAAAAGCCCTATCCACAGCCTTAGTCGTCATTTCACAAGGATACTGGTCCCAGCATGATTCAGGTGAACAGCTCCCTCCTTGCCCAGTACTGGTGTCAATATCCCCTGAATTCAACATGTTTCTCTCGCACTAATCTTTGAGCCACACGATTGTCTTTTTTTTTAAAATCTTGCTGACCTTGTGCCACTTTGGTTGTGGCTCAGGTAGTAATTCAGAGATTATTAACTTTTTGCTTCTGCTGCTTAATTTAGCCCTGAGCTGCTCATTCCCTTAGTAGAACCCACTGTATATGTATTGTTGGTGTCTTTGTGCACCATGATAACTGGATCTTTCTGTTCCCAATTGGAGTTCCTATGCAGCCCAGATGAGAGATCCTGAACCTGAGCATCAGGCAGGCAACACCGTCTTCAGGACTCCTGATCCTGGCCACAGAGAACAGTCTCTCCTGACTCTACTATCCCTGATTATAACTACATTTCTCTTTTCTCTCGCCACTTGAATGGTTCCCTGTACCACAGTGCTATACCTGTACCACAGTGCTATAGTCAGTTTGCTCATCTACCCTACAGCCCCCACTCAATCCACACTGAACAAGAATCTCAAACCTGTTAGATAAGCCCAAGGGCTGAGGCTCCTTCAGCAAAACTTCCTGGATCCCACTATCTACCTTGCTGGTAGGCACACCCTCCTGTCCCTGACCACTAACTGAATTCGAAGTAGTTAATTTAGGGGGTGTCACTGCCTCCTGTAATGCAGCATCCAGATAACTCCTCCCCGCCTCTGTCAGTGTTCAAAGCTCAGACTCCAGCTCATCAACTTCTGAGTGGGAGTTCCTCCAAGCAACCAACACTTGGTACAGATGTGGTCACTGTGAACCACCATGTCCTCCAGCTCCCACATCATGTAGTTGCAACACATTGCCTGGCCCAGTATCTCTCTCTCAATTTTTAGCCCTTATTTTAATTTTTTAAAATCTTCAGACTGATCTTTTAGTTTGTAACCTGTAAATATTTTCCTTATTTGCCATGAATCTGAAAGTAACCTATAATGGTCAAATTGGTAACTAGCACCAACCAATGAACTTAGTTTGCCTGCAGTGTCACTGTTTTGTATTGGGCCCCTTCTGTGGGCTTCAATTTACCCTGTTTCCAAAAAAAGCCTTACAAACTAGGAGCCAAAATATGCAAGCAAAAATCACCTTCCCCTCTGCACTGAATTCCCATGTTGCCTTCAAATTCCCTGAACTATATATTAGAGCTGTGTTTCACTCTGGATGTGATCTGGCTTTCCTGACTGTATGAAGTTATTGCTCCTGCCTGTTCCGCCCTCGTAGGCAGCGGATTCCAGATTCCTACTGCCACCCTCTGGAAGTAAAAGCTTTTCCTCACGTGTCCTGTAAACCGTCTGTCCCTTACCTAAAATCTATACCCCTGGCCCTGATCCTTCTATCAAGGGGAAAAGTTTCTTCCTGTCTAACCTACCTATGCCCCTGATGATTTTATACATGGCAATCAAGTCCCTCTTTATATCCCCTGCTCTAAGGAAAACAAACCCAGTCTGTCCAATCTTTCTTTCATATCTGAAACTCTCCAGCTCAGACAACGTCCTGGTCAGTCTCCTCTACACTCACTTCAGTGCTATCGCATCCCTTTTACAATATGGATTCCAGAACTACCCACAACAACATCTTGTACAACTACATCATAACCTCCCTGCTTTTAAACTCTATGCCTCAACTAATAAGGGAAAGTATACCACATGCTGCCTTAACCACTTTATCCACTTTTCCTGATGCCTTTTAGGGGACTGGTGTATATGCACACCAAGACCCCTCTGATCGTCGATGCAAATGCCACTGCTGTTTCCTTCTCTTGCCTCAATTAACAGCCTGGGATAAATTTCATCTGGCCCTTGAGGTTTATCTACTTTCAAGCCTGCCAGCCATTCACATCCTCCTCTCTGTCTATGCTAATTTATTTCACTGCTTCACAGACCTTCTGACTGATTTCTATCAAATCATCCCTTTCGCTAGTGAGCACTGACCAAAGTATTTATTTTGAACCCTACCTCATCTCGGCTCCACTCTCAAATTACCCCTGTGGTCTTTAATGGACCCTACTGTTTGTCTCATTATTATTTTACCCTTAATGTACCTCTTAAAAGGGATTTTCCTTTATTTTAACCTGCCAGTATTCTTTCATATTCCCTTTTAGCTGTCTCACTGTTCCTTTTTTAAAATCCCTCTTACACACTCTGTACTCCCCTAGGCTTCTGCAGTCCCCCTGAAGGTCTAATTTGTCACTTTACAGTAATGCTGTAATAGATTGAAATTACCTATATTTAACTATTTGGGAGGGGGCAGGGAAAAAAAGAAAAGAAAGGCAAACTTAAGTTAAATTTACACGCTGTCAGCACTTGTGGGGAAAGTTCTAGAATATTCCACGTGGAGGTAAAGTCAAAAGTTTAATAATGTTGAGAAAAGTAATGTGCTGTTAAGCCTGAATAT
This sequence comes from Rhincodon typus, assembly GCF_021869965.1. Taxonomy (NCBI): domain Eukaryota; kingdom Metazoa; phylum Chordata; class Chondrichthyes; order Orectolobiformes; family Rhincodontidae; genus Rhincodon; species Rhincodon typus. The sequence goes on along the minus strand of NC_063367.1, from coordinate 3,236,199 downwards.
ATGATTACTCCATTGCATCTTTTTGTTAGGGTCCCCGAAAGCAAACAGTAAGTGACATGAACCTGAGCATGGATAACTATCAGCAGTGGCTATCAAGAAACAAAAAAAAAGCCTTCTATGCAGCAGTGGCTGGAGACAACTTGCGCGATGGAGTAAAGTGCCTACTTCAGGTTGTTACTCTAATGAATGTATTGTCAGTCTAATTATATTTGATTTGATAAGAGTATACTGTTTAGGTAGATTTACATCACAACAATTATCGAATTTAAACTGTTTGCTGACAGTCTTTCAAACCATAACAAAGAAATGTCTTCAACTGCTTTATTAGGGAACTAGCTTAATTAGTAATCGGGCATGGTGAAATATTAGTGTTAATAGAATCGGATTCTTTTTATATATCTGCAGTTGAATTTAGAATTAGGAAATACATGGAATTTTACATTACAGAAAGTAAGTCATTCTGCTCAATGGATGCATGCTGTGCCCTGGTCCCGGTCTGTTTTGCCTTCCTGTCAATGTATCCTTTAATTCCTTATCTGATTTCTTTTTAAATGCCTCTGGTATTTGCCTGAACCACTGTTTGGTAGTAAGTTCCACATTGCCAACTCTGAGTAATTGCTTTCTGTTTCAGCATTTTAATCAAATGCTGCAGACCAGTTGTGTGGGGACTTGGGGAAATGTGAGACCTGTGAATGTTTGTCTCACTGACATGCTCAAGCTGAGGATGAAGTTGGAACCCAGAGGCAAAGGAGCATTCACTGTTGCCTTCCATTGTGATGCAAATGGAAAGTGTACATTGGGGAAGAAAATGGCTGGGACCACAGAGTGATGACCCCACCCCCCTCCCCAGGGGATGGGGGACTTTAGCAACACCAGTCATAGGGCTTTTAGAGGGATGGAACATTGGTCGTAGACCAGAGCACTGTGCAGGACACAGGTATGCAGTTGTCTACTCTCTGGCCATGCTACAGCATTGACCCTCTGTGTGTGCTTAACCCCCATGACACAGCTACTGCTGGGCGACTCATTGATAGCTACACCATTGCACGCAGAGGGATGTTAAACAAAGGGGCGTGAAAGGGGTCAGAATGGCCCACTGCTTTTGTATATGCATTATTCCCTTGTTTCTAGATGGGTACAAAAGGGTCTCAGTGCAGACAGCCAAAGGCACGTCTTAATAGTTGGCGATGAAGTGACGCTGGATGGTATAACAAGGCATTTAGCACTTTGAGAGGGACTAACAACCACATGTAAGATTAAAGGACAAACATTTATACATAAAGTGAGAGTTGCTTGCTAGCCATTGTCACCCATGCCACCAAAGTGCCATCAACATATGTCCAGAGACACTGTGTTCCTGTTAGTGTGAAGGGCAAAGTTGGTAGATATAGGGAATGCTGGATGACTAAAGAAATTGAGGCTGTGCTCAAGAAAAAGGAGACATATATCCAGTGAATCCCTAGAGGAGTGTATGGGCAGTCGACTCTGGAGTATACTCCAGAAAGAAATCAGGAGATCAGTAAGAGAACATGAGATGACTCTGGCAAATAGGATTAAGGAGAATCCAAAGAGATCCTACAGATATAAGGACAAAAGAGTAACTAAGAGGAGAATAGGGCTCCTTTAAAGATCAACAACTCTCTGTATGGGCCGCAGGAGATCAGTGCAATACTAAACGAGTATTTCAAGTTCATATTTACTGTGGAGAAGGATGTGGAAGCCTGGTGAACTTAGAGAAACAAGTAGTGATATCTTAAAGTATCCATATTACAGAGGTGGTGGTGCTGGACATCTTATCACATGTGTAAAGGTGCATAAATCCCAGGGTCCTAATCAGGTGTACCCAGAACCTTGCAGGAAGCTGGGAAAGTGATTGCTGGGCCCCTTGCAGAAATATTTGTATTACCAATAGCTACAGGTGAGATGCCGAAAGACTGAAGGGTGGCTAATATGGTGCCATTATTTAAGAAAGGCGATGAGAAAAATCCAGGGAACCATTGACCAATAAGCCTGACATCAGTGGTGGGTAAGTTGTTGGAGGATATTCTGAGGGACAGGATTTTACATGTATTTGGAAAGGCATGGACTGATTAGGGATAGGCAACATAACTTTTTGTGTGGGGAAATTGTGTCTCACTAACTTGCCTGAATTTTTTGAAATGACCAAGAAGATTGAAGACAGTGCAGTGAACAATGAAGGCAGAGCAGGGATTCAGGGAAAGTTTGCCAGTTGGATACAAAATTGGCTTGAAGGTAGGAGACAAAGTGGGCAGTGGAAGGTTGTTTTTCAGACTGGAGGCCTGTGACCAGTGGTGTGCCACAAGGATGGGTGCTGGGACCACTGTTTTTTGTCATTTATATAAATGATTTGGATGTGAATATAGAAGTTATAGTGAGTAAGTTTGCAGGTAACACCAAAATTGGTGGTGTAGTGAACAGTGAAAGAGGTTATCTCAGAGTACAATGGGACCTTGATCAGATGGGCCAAGGAGTGGCAGATGGACTATAATTTAGATAAATGAGAGGTGTTGCACTCTGGTAATGCAAATCAGAGCAGGACTTATACACCTAATGGGGGAGTGTTGCCAAACAGACCTTGGGGTACAGGTTCATAGTTCCTTGAAAGTGGAGTTGCAGGTAGACAGGATAGTGAAGAAGGTGTTTGCCGTCATTGGCCAGTGCATTGAGTTTAGCAGTTGGGGTAGCATGTTTAGGCTGTACAGGACATTGGTTATGGGCTGGGGCTATTTTCTCTGGAATATGGAAACTGAAGGGTGACCTTTATAGAAGTTTATAAAATCTTGAAGGACATGAATAGGGTGAATAGCCAAAATCACTCTCCCAGGGTAAGGGAGCCCAAAACTAGAGAGCATAGGTTTAAGGTGAGAGGGGAAAGATTTAAAAGGAATGCAAGGGGCAACTTTTTTTGTGCAAAGGGTGGTGCGTGTATGGAACAAGCTGCCAGAGGAAGTGGTGGAGGCTGGTACAATTACAATATTTAAAAGGCATCTGAATGGGTACATGAATAAGAAGGGTTTAGAGAGATATGGGCCAAATGCTGGCAAATGGGACTAGATCTGTTTTTAGGATATCTGCTGAGCATGGATGAGTTGGACTGAAGGGTCTGTTTCTGTGCTATACAACTCTTCTTACTCTAATTGGTTTTCTACTTCCTCTCCCTCCCACTTCATCGGGGTGGAGGGAATCTGCTTGGTTGTGGAGCCATTGTACCTGGAAGTTTGGGTTACCCCACTAGCATTTACCGCTGTCCTTGCAGAGACCATTCTAGTGCAATAGAGTTTTGCAAATTGACCACCAACATATCTATCATTTCCAAAGCCTTCTCTTTCAAAACTGTGGAAAGTAGATTATCATATCCAGGGAGAGGATTTATCTACTTTAACTACATTTAATTTCTCATATCTTTTGCTAATGTTAATACCTTGCAATTCCTCATTTACATTAGTACCTTGATTCCCCACTGTTTTTAAAAATTTTTGTTTTCCTCTGTGCAGACAGATACAGTATTTGCTTCGTTTCTGTACCTTTTCCTTTGACGCCTCTTGTAATGGACCTAAATTTGCTTTTATTAACCTTTTTTCCTACTTTCAGAAACTCTTAGTTTGCTTCTAGCCAGTCTATTCTCATTCTGTTTTTTTTTGCTTTCTTAATCTTGTTCTTGGTCTTTTCTTGTAGATTTCAATAAAATGCTGCAAATCTACAGAATTGTCATTTTATTCCACAACTTTGTCTCTTCTTTGAATCTAATACAATTCTTGCTTTCTTTTGTGAGCCACAGTTGGAATGGTTTCCTGCTGGGTTTTGTGCATCAAAGGAATGTGTATTTTTGCTGTAAACTATGTATTAGTTCTTTAAATATTAGCCATTGCCTATCATATCTTTAAATGAAATTTTCCAAACCACCATGCCAGTTTGTCTCTCATCTACATGATCTCCGTTAAGATGTAAGACCTAGTTTCTAATTGAATGACATAATTTTCAAATTTAGTGTTTTTTTTTCTTTTATGGCCCTCCTTAAAAACTTCATTATAACAAGATTATTAATGAACCCCTCTGGTTCCTGCAGCATATTGCAATACATGGAAATGGTTAGTCCTCCACCATTTAGACTGAGTAAATCCAAGTAGTACTGTGTAGAGATTGGAAAATCCCTCATGATTACTGTATTGTACTGTAACACACCCATCTCTAATTCCTTGGTTTTATACTGTGTGTTTTACATTACCACTGTTTTCTGCACCTTGCTATTTCTTAGTTCCAACCAAATTGACTCTGCCTTGAACATTAGTTAACATCATCTCTTACTACAGCATTAATGCATTTTGTATTAATAGAGCCATTCGTCATTTTTCAACCGCCTGACATTCCTGAATATGTCTGACCTTTGAATATACAGATCCATGCATTGGTAACTTGTAGCCACATCCCATAATAGCAATTAGATCATCTGTATGAATTTCTGTTTGAGCTGACAATTCATCTGATTTATTGTTGATGCTAGAGGCATTCAGATACTGAGCCCAAGTTCAGTCTTAAAACTGTGTTTGTTTGTTTGTAAACATTGACCCTGTCAGCTGACACACAGTTTTAATAATTGTCCCTTCCTCCCCTGGCTGACAGATAAACAGGAGTGTCAGAGGGTCTGCTCACTCTGAGAGAAGCCTCTGATGAAGCCGGACCAGTGTCAAATAGTATGCATATATAAATGAAGGGTTACTTGGTGACGGAATACCGGCTTCTGTGGTAACAAAAGAAAAGCATGTGTGCCTGAAGAAATTCACTTGGAACAGTTGTCTTTGAGTTAGGATAAGCGTTTCTGGCATCATGCCATTATTTGGGGAGCTTGACTTGTTCGAACCCGTCTTCGAAAACTGGGCCCAGTATGTGGAAAGACTGCATGATTTTTTCAGGGCAAATGACACTGGGGCAGATGAAAAGCAACAAGTACTTCTGACAACTTGTGGACCTGCACCTTTTCAGTCACTAGGAGCCTAATCTTCCCAGAGGCACCAGATGCTAAAACCTTTCAAGAGGTGACAGAATTAAGGAATGTTATACTAGCCCAAGCTGCCTCTAATTTTGAAATGCTATTGGTTTTATTCAGCAGTTTGAATACCAGGGGAATCTGTATAGGTATTTTGAACGAGATTAAAACGACTGGCAGAGGCATGCGAGTTGGTTTAGCTCTTAATGAGATGCTGAGACCCTGTTTGGTATGTAGAATTAATGATGTACCCGTGCAGAAGCGCCTTCTTGCTGAAGCCCAAATGGACTTCAAACAGGCACCACAACTGGCTTTGTTATTAGAAAATGTGGCAAGTGGAGCATATGAGTTACAGGGTATGCTGATGGAAGTGGACACCCTCACCAGGCCAGCTGATCTTGGGGAACGTCACTTGAGTGAAAGCAATTGCATACAGATCCAAGATAGCAATAGAGTAGGACTTCTCAGTCAGAGCTCATCTGCTCTGTCCATTTCTTTTTCTTCTTTTTTTTTTTAAATTTTCCTTCTTGGCGATGTGCTGAACTCCCAGCCTTGGCATGGACTCGGACTCTCGGCCTCAGTGCATACCCGGCATGGCGATCAGTGTGGCAGCTTTGTCGCCTCTTGGCCTGGCATGGCTGTCTCTCTGGTGTGGACTGGGTTGGAAGGATTGTTCTGAAATTTGTTTTTTTTTTGTTTTTCAAATCCATTCCTATGATTTGTAATTTTGGGCATTGTATTTCATTATTTTTTCTAATCCCTCCCCCCCGGGCTAAAAATTGAATCTGTACCTCGGTACCTTTGCACCTAAAATGGTGATGTAAATGGCAACTTCTAAATGTTTCACTGTAGTCATTTGAGCACGTGACAATAAAGCTAATTCTAATTCTGCCTCACTCAGGACCAGTCCTAAGCAGAGGGAGTCTAGGTCAGACCACAGCAAAACCCTAAAACAAAGCAACTTTGGTCAAATGGTTAACATTTTCTTCAGGATCCAGGCCAGCAAGCCATTGTAATTGCTGACGAATGCAGACTCGAGACAGCAGTGGAGACCAGCTAGGTCTGAATTGGGAAAGAGAACTCACAGGCAAGTGTCGAGGAGAGTGCACACACTAGAAAGCCTACCTACATCTGGCTTGGAGCAGTTAAATTGCTGAGCAACATTCAAATTAGAAACAATCAAAATAAACGCCGGGTTAAATGGTCACCTAGTTCCAATGGAGGATGATGCAGTCATGGCTGGATAAGTGATTGCAGAACCAATCCTTAACAAAATTTGCTCCGGACTTCAGCCATTAAATTTGCACAGACCTCGGGTAGACTGAGAACCTATATCGGGAAACCTGTACAGATTAAGGCTGCACCTGTAACTACTCATGAGAAGCAGCTGGTTCAGTTACCACTGATTGTAGTGAAAGGTTCAGGCCCAAGCCTGATGGGATGGAATTGGTTGAGAAAGATTTACCTTGATTGGCTGAACGTTTTTCGATTAGAAAATGGCTGCCTGAGTGATGTCCTAATTAAATAGCCAGGTGTTTTTCAGGAACACCTTTTTATGCATGCAAATTTTGTAACAGTGACAGACCACAAACCCCTGCTAGGGCTACTGAGGACCGGGGCGAGCTGCCCATAGGTTCAGGTTGAACTTAGCAGTGGGCTGTCATTGTAAGTGTGTACAGTTGCAAGTTGGAACACCATTCAGCAGCAGGCACCTTGAGCTGCCTCCTGCACATACCACCGGTGCTACTGCCACTGGAAGAGTCCGTTTTGGTTTTAAACTTTCTGGACACCCTTCCAGTCACAGCTAATAATATCAGTCTCTGGATGCAAAAAGATCTAGCCCAGGCAAAGCTAAAACATCTGGTGGTGAGGGGGAAATCAAAGGGCCATCACAACCAGAATTGAAACCTTTATGGACCTGGCGAAACCAGATCAGCATAGAATATGGCATTTTATACTGGGAAGCGAGAGTGATTTATTCTGAACAAAGATTGCCGGCTGAACTCCACCAGGATCATCAGAGATTTCCAAAGTGAAGAGGTTGATGAGAAGTTATGTCTGATGGGCAGGCTTGGATGTCAACCTAGCTGTGTTGGCAGGGCAATGCACACAGTACCAACAAAGGCAAAAATTACTGCTAGCAGCCACCATCACCATCCCCCTCCATGGGCTCAAAGTTCTTAGTCATTGTGGATATCCACTCAGTGTTGGACCTGCATAGAATTCATCTGTCAAACACCGGGGTGATGATCGAAAACTGTGAGCATCTTTTGCAATATTTGGACTTCTGGATGGTTTGGTCAGAGACGACGGGCCATCATTTACCATCAGGGAATTTGAATATTTCCTAAAATCAAATGGCATTCGGCATGTAAAGACAGCTCTGTGCTATCCGTACGTACAATTGTCTAGCAGAAAGAGCGGTTTAGACTTTGAAGGCAGACTTCAAGAATCAGCCTTCAGTTTCGCTTGATACCAAACTGTGTTGGCTCCTATTTGATTGTCAGACCACCACCTCATGCAACTACAGGGATAGACTATAGCAGAATTGCTAATGGGGAGGAGACTCCACACCACGTTAAATCTGACCCTCCTGGACCTGGTATGGGGAGGCTGAAACGGCATCAGGAACGCAATTGCCATACACAAGACCCTGCTAATTGAGAGAGGCGGTTTAGTTCAGGGGATGAAGTTTGATGCCGAAAGCATGGAAATGGCCCTGTATGGGTAAAAGGCATGATTGATGAGAGGTCAGGACCCGTAATATACAAAATTTGGGTCACTGAGGTTGTCCTGAACAAGCACATGGACGAGATGAAAGCTGCAAACTCTCAAATCGGGCAAAAGCAAAACATATATGGCGCCACTGAACAGCCGGAAATGTGCTCCGCACCCGTGGGTTCTCTCCATGGAGAAACCTTGGAGTCTGATATGGACACAGTGGGTGTCGCAGCCTCAATGCCTTTACCGCCTGAAGAGGAGGATGAATTTCTTCTAACACAGTACGGGAGCGAGAGGCGAGCTATGGGCCAGTGGACACCTGTATCTGAGGCTGTGTCGGAGGAACTGGACCCAGTGAGAAAGTGAGAGGCTACAAGAAAATGAGCCTACTTCCCCAGATTTAGAGGGAGAGGGATGTAGTATTAGTGACCAGGTCAGCCAAGTGGACCTCGTAGAATGAGTTCCTTATTGGGGTTGTTAATCTGGTCCAATCAGGGTGCCCTAGCTGACAAATACAAACAAGAGTGTTTTGATTTAATCCCCCAACCACCACCTTCACTTTTTTTTCAACCTAAGCATTGCAAGTTTGAGCTTTGCTTGTTCTTGGTTGTCTGGTCGCATGGGCGTTTTTCCTTGTGGCGGAACTGTCGAATGCAACTATCTTGCACTTTGTGTTTTTACTGACTCCTGCATTTGCACAAAAAATACAAACAGGAACGTTTTGATTTAATCTCCAACCTCCCCCTTCTCTTTTTTCACATAAGTATTGCTTCTATTAGACTTTACTTGTTACGGGATCCATGGCCACACTGGTGTTTTTCCTGGTGGTGGAAATATTGAATAAAGTTATTTGCACAGTCATGTCTTCACTGAGTCCCTATATACACGCACACGCACACGCACACCCAGGTGCTGTGGGGGCAAGTATGCAATACCATTATAAAGCAGTAGTGTGGGGGTAACCAAAAACAGTACATAAACAGGACTTTGAATCTCCTCAGTTTAGGGGACTGACTGAGGTGGGGGAAACATATAAACAGGAGTGTTAGAGGTTCTGCTCACTGAGAGCTAGCTCTGATGAACCTGGACAAGTGTCAAAAACTTTCTACATGTAAATAAATGGTGACTTGGTGACAGGATACTGGGCTCTGGAGTTATTCCAGTCTGCACTGGCTAATGTTAGTGTGCCTACACCCGAATTCAAGGCTCTACTCCCTATTAACGTGATCCTGCATCCTTGTGCCTTCTTGCCCAAATAAGGGAATAGACCATTTAGGACTGAGATGAGAAATGCCTTCATTCTGAAGGTGGTGAATCTTCGGAATGCTCTGTCCTTGAGAGCTGTGGAGGTACAGTTGTTTAATATGCCCAAGCCTGAGACTGATAGATTTGTATGCATTCTATTCTTTATATATTTCTATGTAACCCACATCAAGGCACCTGGGCATTTTACAGGAAAATGGTGATAAAGTAGAAGGAGAGCCATGACCTCCTTGAATAGCAGAACAATTTCAAAGGTTATGACCGACTGCTGCTCCTGTTTCTTTGTTATATGATTATTGATCTGTTTTCTCTAGGCATCAAAGAACTACAAAATTCTAACATCTGTATAAACCCTATAAACTTTCATCTCATTGCCCAATTTATTTTCTGCTCTATTTTCTCCAGACGTTTTGTAACTTAGTTTGTTTACAATGTATCATGTATTCCAGTTAAATAGCACTACTTGGGTACGTTTGGTTTCGTAACTCAGTCATACATCAGGATGCTAAAGGTAACAGTCATATTGCTTTCAAAAAGCTTGCACATTGTTCGTTCATTCTGAATGCCACACTAAAAGGGTGAATAAATGAGCACTGGCTTAATACAACGGGTGAAGTTCATCTTGATAAGTTATTAAATGTGTTAAACTATGCTTAATATTTGCAATGATTTAACATGAAAAAGCCAGTGTACTGTATTTACTTAGTTTGAACATTTCTTGATATATAAAATTAAGAGCCAATTTATCTAATGTTTTATTACAGAGATGCTGGTTTTCATATCAAATATAATTTTAAAATGGCAATCTCCTTTGGAAGAGCTGAAGAAAATTATGCTTTCTTTGTGAAATCTGTGAAGCCTTCACAACCTTAACATAAATGTTTAATTGGACAGAGTTTACTTGTATTCCACTAGGCTTCTGGATTGGGTCGAATGAAACCAAATACACTTGTGATTGGATACAAGAGAGACTGGCGTACCGCTAATCCTCAAGATGTTGAGAATTACGTTGGCATTTTGCAGTAGGTAGTTCTTGCAATGGTTGATTTATAATTCTTAAAAGTAGTGACTTTTCATTGAGCAACATCAACAATTGCTCACGTTTTTATATAATCCAAAAATAATTCGCTATCCGAAAGCAAAACCTTTGGGATCTGTTGATTTATTTTATGGTTGCGGTTGGTAACTTTGATCATCCTGCAGTTCAGGTCTGGTTGGTGAGGTGGGCTCTCTCTTGAATATGCAATAGAATGGGATCCACTCAAAATTCAGCTTATGTTTGACTATTAGATTAGAACTATGCACGTGACTGTCTGTCTAACAGCATTCCTTTCACATTTTGTGTTAGGGTAGTTTTCTATGGAGCATATAGAGCTACGTGTTGGCATCATTGACACCTTTAGACTTTAAAGGAATTTGTCTTCTGGAGAAGAACTTCAGTTAACTCACTTTTTACTCTTTCAATTCTTTGGGTGAATGTGTGAAATGATTTGCTTGTGCAAACAATGCAGTCGTCACTGTTTTAGCTCAGTGGATTGACTAATTCTACCATTGTCACTTCCCTTGAAATAACCTATGCTGAAGAAGTTCAAGACTGCTGTTATCATTAACTGACTTTTAATAGTGCAGATCCTTCTGTGGTAAGTTGTACAACTCTAATTGTTTTCTTTGAATTTGAACCTTATATGTCTAAATGGTTGGTCACTTGGAGCGGCAGTTGGATGCACTTAGATCATGAGGGTGGCAGAAAGCATCATAGATGTGGTGACACCCAAGGCGCAGGCAGATAGATGGGTGACTGCTAGAAGGCGCAGGCAGCTAGTGCAGGAATCCCCTGTGGTCGTCCCCCTCTCTAACAAGTATACCATTTTGGATACTGTAAGGGGGTGGGGGTGACCTGTCAGGGGATAACAGCAGCAGCCAGACTGGTGGCACCACGGCTGGCTCTGTTCTTAAGGGAAGTACAAGGTTTCAATGTGAGAAGTGTAACAGGTAAGGCAGATGAACTTAGAGCTTTGATTAGTACTTGGAACTGCAGTGTTGTTGCTATTATAGAGACTTGGTTAAGGGAGGGACAGGATTGGCAGCTTAACGTTCCAGGACACGGATGTTTCAGGCGGGATAGAGGGGGATGTAAAGGGGATAGGGGGTTTGCACTTGTTAAGGAGAATATCACAGCTGTACTGCGGGAGGACGCCTCGGATGGCTCATACAGAGAGGCAATATCGGTAGAGCTCAGGAACAGGAAGGATGCAATCATAATGTTTGGGGTTTACTATAGGCTTCCCAATAGCCAGCGGGAGATAGAAGAACCAATATGTAGGCAGATTTTGGCAGGATGTAAAATAACAGGTTGTTGTCGTGGGTGATTTTAACTTCCCATATATTGACCGGGACTCACTAAGTGCTTGGGGTGCGAATGGGACAGAGTTTGTAAGGAGCATCAAGGAGGGCTTCTTGAAACAGTATGTAGATGGTCCAACTAGGAAAGGGGTTGTACTGGACCTAGTACTGGGGAATGATCCTGGCCAGGCGGTCGATGCCTTGGTAGGGGAGCAGCTCAGGAACAGTGATCGTAATTCGGTAAGCTTTAAGGTACTGACTGAAAGATAACTGTTGTCAGGTGAAGGTGCTAATTTGGGGGAAGGCTAATTACAACAATATTAGGCAGGAACTGAAGAATGTAGATTGGGGGCAGATGTTTTCGGGCAAATCAACATCTGGTATATGGGAGGCTTTCAAATGTAAGTTGAAAGGAACTTAGGACCAGCACGTTCCTGTAGAAATGAAGGATAGGTATGGCAAATTTAGGGAACCTTGGATGACGAGAGATATTGTAAGCCTAGTCAAGAAGGAAAAGGAAGCATTTGTCAAGGCTAGGAGGCTGGGAACACGAAGAAAATAGAAAGAAACTTGAGCAAGGAGTCGGGAGAGCTAAAAGGGGGTCATGAAAAGTCATTGGCCAACAGGATTAAGGATCTTTAAAACTACTGTCTGTGATGCTTTTTGGACATGTGTAGGGAACGGGAGGGTAGCTGGGGAGGCACTGGCCACTTGGGGACGGGGAAGGGAGTTTGTGTGTGGGGCCAGAGGAAGTGAGCAAGATATTGAATGAGTGCTTTGCTTCAGTATACACCATGGAGAAGGACTTCATGGATGGTGAATCTGGGGAGGGGTGTGTGGATAGTTTGGGGTCATGTTGAGATCAAAAGAGAGGAGCTATTGGGGGTCTTGAAAAACATTAAAATAGACAAGTCCCCAGGGCCTGATGCGACATACCCTAGAATACTCAGAGTCAAAGGGAGGATATTGCTGGGGCCTTGAGAGAAATCTTTGTATCCTTACTGGCTACAGGGTAGGTCCCAGAGGATTGGAGAATAGCCAGTGTTGGTCCTTTGTTTAAGAAAGGTGACAAGGATAATCCCTAATTGCAGGCTGGTGAGCCTTACGTCAGTGTGGGGAAATTATTGGAGAGGATTCTTCAACACTTTACTCCCACTTGGAAATAAGTGGGCATATTAGCGAGAGGCAACGTGGTTTTGTGAAGGGGAGGTCGTGTCTCACTAACTTGATTGAGTTTTTTTTGAGGAAGTGATGAAGGTGATTGACGAGGGTAGGGCAGTGGATGTTGTCTGTCTGGATTTCAGTAAGGCCTTTGACCAGGTCCTGCATGGCAGACTGATAAAGAAGGTAAAGTCGCACGGGGTCAGAGGTGAGCTTGCAAGATGGACCAAAAACTGGCTCTGTCATAGAAGACAGGGTAGCAGTGGAAGGGTGTGTTTCTGAATGGAGGGCTGTGACTAGTGGCGTTCCTCAGGGATTAGTGATGGGACCTTTGCGATTTGTAATATATATAAATGATTTGGAGACAAATGTAACTGGCTTGATTAGTAAATTTGCAGATGACACAAAGGTTGGTGGAATTGCGGATAGCGATGGGGACCGTCGGAGGATAACAGCAGGATAAAGATCAGTTGGTGACTTGGGCAGAGAGATGGCAGATGGAGTTTAATCTGGAAAAATGTGAGGTAATGCATTTCGGAAGGTCTAATTCAGATGGAAAATATACAGTAAGTACTCATGAGTACTGATAGGCAGAGGGATCTGGGTGTACACAGGTCACTGAAAGTGGCAATGCAGGTGGAGAAGGTAGTCAACAAAGTATATAGCATGCTTGCTTTCATCAACCGGGGCATTGAGTTTAAAAATTGGCAGGTAATGTTGCAGCTTTATAGAACCTTAGTTAGGCTGCATATGGAATATTGTGTTCAATTCTGATCGCCACATTACCAGAAGGATGTGGTGGCTTTGGAGAAGATACAGAGAAGGTTTACCAGGATATTGCCTGGTGTGGAGGGCATTAGCTCTGAGGAGAGGTTGGAGAAACTTGGGTTGTTCTCACTGGAACACGGAGGTTGAGGGGCGACCTGATAGAGGTCTACAAGGTTGTGAAGAGCATGGACAGAGTGGATAGTCAGAAGCTTTTTCCCAGGGTGGAAGAGTCCGTTACTAGGGGGTATAGATTTAAGGTGTGAGAGACTGGGTTAAAGGTGATGTACGAGGCAAATTTTTTACACAGAGGGTGGTGGGTGTCTGGAAATCGCTGCTGGAGGAGGTAGTAGAAGCAGATACGATAGTGACTTTTAAAGGGCGGTCTTGACAAATACATGAATAGGATGGGAATAGAGGGATACGGTCCCTGGAAGGTTTTAGTGTGCTGGCAGCATGTCGGTCCGGCTTGGAGGGCCTGTTCCTATGCTGTAATGTTGTTTGTGGATAGATCCTTTTACAATCTTGCTTAATTTTCTCAGCACCGTACATTTCTTGATCAGCCTGTTTGCTCTAGTAATATGTAAGGGAGCAAATGTGGTATTGTTACGTGCCTGGCAAAGAGAATTTTCTTCCTCCCCAGAAACAGTACTTTTAATCACTTTCACATAGTGATGGATTACTTTAGCATTTCATAACTGTAAATGGAGAAAACCCCTTTTAAAGCACATTTGAGGCTCTTGTGAATCTTGGATTGTAGATTCAGTCTGCAATTACAAATTGTGATTTAGGCTTCCAAATCATGACCACCTTTCAGAAGATTGCAGAAATTCTGAAATACTGATTTGTGAATGGTGCCACCAACTTCTAAACAGCAGAGTGCAGGATTCCTGATCTGTCCGTTTTCCTATTTGCTAAATACAGTAAACTTTGTTTAAAGCAGCTCCTTACAAACCAACACACTCTAAGTAAAAAATGATAGGTCTCAAATATCAGAAGTTTTACATATTATCATGATCCCCTGATGTTGAGCAGTTGAGGGCACAAGTGAGAAGGGTCTCTGCCAGTAAGTTTTATTTAAAGCAAAGTTGCATTATTATTGTGATTCATGCTGTAAATAAAGTGTAGTGTGTATTGTTTCTATTACTTAGTGTGTTTTTACATTGATTATGTGGACCTCTTGATCAACTGGAGTATTTGATTACTGGCACACGCCTGGTCCCATAGGTGTTGGTTAATAAAATGTTTGCTGTAATACTAATCGTGTACAGCCAGTGACAGGACAGTTGTTGAGTTGAATTCAACAGAAATGCAAATACTGTATTTGAAATATTCTAAGTTTGTATTTTCAGGATGGAGCTTTGCACATCTGGCGTCTGGAGTCCATTTCAGAAATTCAGACATGTTGTTCAGCCCTGCAAGATTTTCCATTAACAATTGAAAAAAAATTGTTGACAATATGTTGATTTGAATACCTCACGTAAAGCTGTTTACATGAAAGTGCATTTATAAAATCTAACTTCAAGACAAAATATGATAGCACAGTACATTTCAGTGCAATATTTTGCTGTTCTGAAGCTTGTTTCTGATTTTACAGTGATGCCTTTGATTTTGAATATGGTTTGATAATTCTCAGAATTAGCCAAGGGCTTGACATCTCCCGTATCCTTCAGATTCAAGGTAGGATATTGCAGCAGCTGCATTAACCATCTAAGCATGTAGTAATAAACTGGAAATGGTGGGTAGAATTTAATTTCTCTGAGCCTGGAGGTGAGGGAATGGCTGCATGTGATCAGAAGAGTGTGGTATGTCCCTTCAGTCAAGTTTCGGGTAGGACAGTGTAGGTGGTGCTTCAGGTGAGGGCCTTAAGTGTTCATCCAGTTGTGGACAGGAGGTCTCCTCATCCAGGGAGGCAATCCCAACTCTCTTGGGTTTGCCACCAGCCTGCTAGGTGGTGTGGGACCCTCTTTTTCATGGGTACTCTGCCCTATTGACATATCTAGCTTTGGAAAAGGGGTCCCTGAAGGAAGTCTCCCGCCTTGCCGTTAATCAATTGACTGCCCTCCTCCCCTTGCAACATCCCCCACAGTTTCACGCTGTCCTATTCCAAATGAGCCACCCCTCTCCCTGATTTTGGAAAACCTGGAGTTGTTATTGTTTCCCGAATGTGTATCAGTAGACAAAAATGAATGTGAAGATTTAAATGTGTTCAGTTCTTTGACTAAACAGACCACTAAACATCTTCCAACTTGATGTTTGTTCATAATCTGAGTGTTAATTTGACAGAAATTCTTTTGTTGTCATTTATTTTACAGAAGAATTGCAGAGAAAGGAAGAAGAAAAAATAGCATTGGAAGCTGCGAAGAAAGATGAACAAGAGCATGGAAAACAAGGACTCCGTTCACTGAAATTCTTGAACAAAGCTGTCAAATATAGTAGTAATACTCTAGCAGTGAATGCTCAGAAAGGTAAAGTATATCTGTGTACATTACAGATAGCAAACACACATTAAGATCAATTGCCATCAATTTCACAGATTACTCCAAACTCTCTCCATAATGTCAAAGATCTCCAGGGAAATGGCAGGAAACTAGTATTTACTTCATTTCTCAGTCACTTGCTTGCCAGAGTTACTACTGGATGTTAATCTCAAACATTTTTTTTAAAAAATCTAGTGATAACCAATCATATCAGGTTGGTGGGAGGATTGTAGTTTAGCGAGGATGTGTAGATTCAATTCTCACCACTCCATTTATTCGAAAGGATAGGGGTAGAGTTTCACCTGGAAGCTCCCATGTTAGCCCTGGTCTAGATTGGCAATGTTCTCCATTGTCACATAGGATAGGCCAAGTGTACAGTGAATATTAGCCACTCCAAATAATCCGTCAAGACTAAGCAGCTGCAATATATGTCATAATACAATCATCTTGAATTATTAGAACAAAAGATTTAAAAAGAGAAATTTGAACTGAATCATGTATAAAAATGTAATTTAAATGTTATTTGTCTGACTTGTATCAGCATCATAGTTTTAAAAATTCCATTAAATCCCAATTTTTTTAAGTATTCAGAACCCTTACCGCAACCATTTTGAAAGTTGAAAAAGTTTACACTACTGGCATCCTTATTGGTAGAACTTATTACTTGTTAATAAATTTTGGAGGCTTTTTCTGACTGAAAACATCAACTCTGAAATGTTATGGTGAAAAAAGATCTAATTTTAACTTGAGTAAGAAGCCGATTTTCTTGCTGGTCCCATTCCTTCCCCCTCATCAATGTGTTAAAAAGAACAAATGCTGTGATCGGCTGATGAATAATCCACTGCAATTTTGGGAATTCTGTAGTTCACTTCCAAGTTGCTGGCCACCTTACGCCATTTCAGAGATTAGCATAGTGAAATCTGGGCCAGATTTTCTCTGCAGCACAGTCTGAGAAGCTGGGTGGTTCCAAATCTAAGGACAGCAGTGCCAAGTTTACATAGTTTAATTTCTGAATGTGGTTGTAGTCATTATAAAAATGCATGCAGGTGTATGATTTTTAATTTGCTATAGATTGATTGTAAATTCTTATCAGGCATGCAGTTACAAGTTAGTTTTGATAGAATGTGTGAATGCAAAACAAAGCCTGAACCTGCAAGGCACCCCAGCCATTTGTGACTGTGTGAATTAGAATTAGAATTAGAATTAGAATCCCTACAGTGTGGGAACAGGCCCTTCGGCCCAACAAGTCCACACCAAACCTCAGAGCATCCCACCCAGATCCATCCCCCTATGACCCACCTAATATACACCCTCTACCTCCCTGAACACTACGGGCAATTTAGCATGGCCAATCTACCTAACCGCAATTTTCAACTGCAACAGTGAGAATGTGATGTATTTGGGCAAGGGATCAAATTTGGGAAAAAGCAGTAAATTAGAGACAGACAAAAGAGAGGATATGGGAGAAGATTAACAGACTATGACAGGGAGCAGTAGTGTACACAAATCGAAGAATCAATTGATAGATAAGGGTAATGACTACAAAGCATAAAGCTAAAGATTGAGTGTGAATGGATTTGGCATTCTAAACAATATAGTTGAACTGGGAACACAAAAATGAATATGATCCTGGTAGCCATCAGAGACCTGGCAGTAGGGTGACATTGATTGGCACTTGAATATTGAAGGATACAGGATATATTGGAAGCACAGGAAGCTAGGGAACTGTGGAAGAGTGGCTCTCTTAAATATGGTTTTAGTGTAATAGATAGGGTTGGTCTAGATTTGGGAAACCGGAATATGGAAACGGTTTGGGGAGAGATGAGAAACTTGTAAAGGTAGGAAGTCACGTGGGAGTGTTGTAAAAGCCCCCTAACTAACTACATGGTAGGATGGAGTGTAAAAAATGAGATAATGGGAGCTTTCAGAAAGGTACTTCAAAACGTCGGGGATTTCAGTCTACATAGACTGGAAAAGTCAAACAAAGGTAGCCTTACTGTGGAGTTCATAGAATATTTTTGGCGTAATTTCTTAAGCATTGTGATCTAGAGCCAACCAGAAAACAGGCTATCACCAAACCTGGTGGTGTGAAAATAAACAAGATTGAGAAATGATCTCTTGTTGAAGGTACCCTGAAGTAGCAGCAAACTAATATGATTGAATTTTGCATATAGTTTGAGGGAGAGTGGGGCAGGTCTGAGATCTTTAAACTTAAGGAGAGTCATTAGAGCATGACAGCAGAGCTGGCTTAAATGAATAAGCAAATTAAGGGATAAGTCAATAGTTGCAATGGCAGATATTTGAAGATGTATTTCCGCATACTCGGAATAGATGCATTCTAAAAATTAAGAAAGATTCCCAGAGAAGTTTACCATCCATGGTTAACTAGAAAGACAGTATAAAATTCAAAGTAAAAATTGTAATTGTGCAGGCCAGAAAATTGGACAGAATATAAAAAATGAAAAGAATGACTTAAACTAATAGGGAGTGGAAGATTAGGGTATGAGAGAAAGTTATCAAATATAAAAACATGATAAGAATATTGAGAAATATTTTTAAAGATTTACAAAGTGGGCGTTAATTCTGTGAAAAACTTGAAGAATTGATAATGGAAAATCAAGGCAGATGAATTAAATAAATATTTTGCATCAGTCTTCATTATATATTACTATTGTGCTTGTAACATCCAAGAAGCAGCTATAAATCAGGAATGGAGGGAGGAAACTCTGTAATTTACAATCACCCACATGAGTAAGTTGTTGGAGCTGTGAGTTTACAAGTGCCTTTTCCAAAACTTTCAATTCCCCATCCCCAACACCTCATCTTCACAATGGACCTTCAGACTCTATACACCTGCAACCCCCATGAGGATGACCTAAAAGCCTCCTGTTTCTTCCTCTCCTATAGGCCCACCCAGTCCTCCTCCACTGACACACTCATTTGCTTAGCGGAACTGGTCCTCACCCTCAACAACTTTTCCTTTTGATTCTTCCCACCTCCTACAAACCAAAGGGGTGGCTACGGGCACCCGCATGATCCTGAGCTATGCCTGCCTCTTTGTGGGAACCATGCAACAGTCCCTCTTCAACAACTATACCGGCACCATCCCTCACCTCTTTAACGAGGAGCTTAAACAGTTCATCAACTTTGCCAACATCTTCCACTACACCCTCAAATTAGCCTGGACCATTTTTGACACCTCCTTCCTCTTCCTGGACCTCTCTGTCTCCATCTCTGGCAACTAACTCACCACTGAGATCTATTTCAAACCTGACTTCCACAACTATCTTGACTACACCTCCTGGAAAAATGCTGTCCCATACTCCCAATGCATCTGCTCCCAAGATGAGGCATTCTACTCTAGGACTTCCCAGATATCTTCCTACTTCAGGGACCATAGTTTCCCCTCCTCTGTTATTAAGGATGCCCTTGTCCACATCTCCCCCATTTCCTGCATTCTGCCCTCCAATCCTCTTCCCCCCCACCAACAAACAATAAGGATAGAGTCCCCTTGGTCCTCACATATCACTCCACAAGCCTCTGAATACAATGCATCATCCTGCGACATTTCTGCCACCTCCAATCGGACCCCACTACCAAAAATATATTTCCTCCCCCCCCCCCCCCCCCCCCCCCCCGTCTGCTTTCCACAGGGACCATTCACTCCTGTGACTTCCTTGTCAGCTCCACACTTCTCTCCCCACCAACTCCCCCACCACTCCGTTATCTTTCCTTGCAACCACAGGAAGCGCAACACCTGCCCCTACACCTCCCCTATCACCTCTGACCAAGGCCCCAAACAATCCTTCCGAATCAGAGATTCACCTGCACTTCACCTAACCTCATATACTGTATCCGTTGCTCCCGATGTGGTCTCTATCAGGGAGACCAAACACAGACCAAGACCAGTTTGTGGAGCATCTCCGGTCTGCATGCACCAACCAGCCCGACCTTCTGGTTGCCATCCACTTTAACTCCCCCTCCCACTCCCTAGCTAATGTGTCTGTCCTTGGCCGCCTCCGTTGTTAGAGTGAGACCAAATGCAAACTGGAGGAACAACACCTCATATTTCACCTTGGGAGCTTACAGCCCAATGACCTGAATATTGACTTGTCCAGCTTTAAAATCTCTCCTCTCCCCACCTGTCTATCTTTTGACTCACCTACCCACTCCACTCTTCCCACTGACCAACCACAACAACCCCCTATCTCCATCTCACCTCGCCTCCCCTCTGCCCCATCCCCCTCCCTCCAGTGATTTCTGGGTTTCCCTCCTCATCTCCAGCCCTGAAGAAGGGTTCTGACCTGAAACATTGACTTTCCTGCTCCTCAGATGCTGTCTAGCCTACTGTTCATTTCCAGCTCCACAGTTTTTGAATCTAGCTTCTGGCATCTGCAGTCCTTTCTGTCCCCACATGCCTGGTCATGATTGCCTTCGTAGAGTCTTGAAAGAATGGTTAATAAGATAGTTGATGTACTGATCTGTGCAAGGTTTAGGTTGGAAATCAGACAATGTAACTCCTTTACTTAAAAGGAGGGAGAGACAAATTGGGAAATGAGGGAAAAATGTTGGTAGTTGGATAAGTTTCAAGGTAATTAGGCAGAGTCAACCTGGTTTTCTGGATGTATGGTAATCTGTTGGACTTTTGAGAAAGTGACAGGCGCTGTGGATAAAGGAGACTGGTGGTTGTACTTAGATTTCCAGAATGGATAGGGTTGATTAAAATGCTGTATAATATGAAAATTAAAAGTTTGTGATATTGAAGGTAGCATATGGATGTGGATGGAAGATTGGTTGGCTAACAGAAAGCAGAAAGTATACTTAAATAGCTGTTTTTCAGGTTAGCAAGATATAACAAGTGGTGTGCCATGGATCAATGCCAGGACCTCAGCAGTTTACAATTTGTATAAATGACTTAAGAATGGACAGCAAGTATGGTTGCCAATTTTTCTGATGACAAAGGTAAGAAAATAAGTTTCAAAGTAGGCTATAGAAAGATAGAGAGGTTACGTAGTGGACAGAGATCTGGCAAATAAATCATAATGTGGGAAAATGTGAAACTGTCCATTTTGGACAGAATTAAAAGCATATTTAATGGTGAGAGGTTGTAGAACTGAGAGAGATTTAGGTGTCCTGGTGTATGGATCACAAAAGGCCACTTTTATATTCAAAACTCTGCACAATTTCTTACATTCTGTTAGTTTTCCTCGTTACTTGATGTACTTGCTTAAAGTACATTAATTAGGAAAACTAACAATGTAACAAATTATTGTGTAGATTTTCAAATAAAAAAAATAGAAATTATGCTTCAGTTAAACAAGGCACTGGTGAGACCACCTCTTGACTACTGTATATAGTGCTATCTACACGAAGGTAACAACTTGTAGAAATTCATTAAGGCTCCCTAGGCAATACCTTCCAAACCCACAATCACTGCCACCTGGAAGAATAAGGGCATCAGGTACATAGAATTTAGCCATCTGTGAGCTCCTCTTCTTGTTGTTACTCTTTGATTTAATTTTAATTTAATTTAATTTAATAGATCTCTTTGTACTAAATG
This sequence comes from Rhincodon typus, assembly GCF_021869965.1. Classification (NCBI taxonomy): domain Eukaryota; kingdom Metazoa; phylum Chordata; class Chondrichthyes; order Orectolobiformes; family Rhincodontidae; genus Rhincodon; species Rhincodon typus. The sequence goes on along the minus strand of NC_063367.1, from coordinate 3,214,901 downwards.
AATATGTTAGGACCTCATTTGCATCTTGTGATCTTCATGAGTCATCAAGAGTTCATCGTTAAAGGCGCATTCACTTAAAACCTCATCTTTGCCTTTGGTAATGGCATGCAGTTATTGGATTGCATTCCCATCACATTGCATCTGCCATAATCTCTCTCACACGATGACCGAGAGTGCTAGCAGAGCTGTACTGTTGTAGGTTTTGGAGGGGGAAGAGCTGGCAGTGTTGGTAAGGGACCTCCTGGCAGCTGCTTCATGCCGAGGCTGCATTGACACTTTCTTCAGCCACTTTATGTGAAGTCAGGATTACTATTGTGCATGGGAAGAGATATTGTAATGATAGAAAGTAATGCAGCAGTAGTAGATGCTTCCAATCTGTTTGATGTTGAATGCAAGAACTTTTGTCTTGAACCACAAAGCAATGCAGAAACACGTGGAGTACATGCTGGCTGGGACCTTGACCAGGTGAGACTAACCTCTTTGGGGCTATAAACCTGAAGTCCCTTGGGGAAGGATGCTGGGATAAAGTGTTTATGATGGAGTAGGATATGGAAGATAGAGAATGTGGGGAAATAGCAACCTCTTGAAAAATGTCCATATTACAGAGGAAGTGGTGCCAAACATATTAAAACGCATAAAGGCGGATAAATCTCCAGGACCTGATCAGGTGTACCTTGAAGCTCTGTGAAGCTGGGGAAGTGATTGCTGGGCCCCTTGCTGAGATAATTGTATCATCGATAGTCACAGCTGAGGTGCTGGAAGACTGGGTCCGCTGCTTTTTGTCATTTATATAAATGATTCGGATGTGAACATAGGAGGTATGGTTAGTAAGTTTGCAGATGACTCCAAGTTGGAGGTGTAGTGGACAACGAAGGAGGTTACTTCAGAGTACAACGGGACCTTGATCAGGTGGGCCAATGGACTGAGGAGTGGCAGATGGTGTTTAATTTGGATAAATGCGAGGTGCTGCATTTTGGAAAGGCAAACCAGGGCAGGACTTATTCACTTAATGGTAGGGCTCTAGGGAGTGTTGCTGAACAAAGAGACATTGGAGTGCATATTCATAGTTCCTTGAAAATGGAATCGCAGGTAGATAGGCTAGTTAAGAAGGCATTTTGTACGCTTGCCTTTATTGGTCAGTGCATTGAGTACAGGAGTAGGGAGGTCATATTGCTGCTGTACAGGGCATTAGTCAGGGCACTGTTGGAATACTGTGGAATTCTGATCTCCCTGCTATGGGAAGGATGTTATGAAACTTGAAAGAGTTTAAAAAAAAAAATTTACAGGAATGTTGCCAGGGTTGAAGGGTTTGAGCTATAGGGAGAGGCTGAATGGATTATTTTCCCTGGAGTGTTGGAGTCTGAGCTGTGACTTTATAGAAGTTTTTATAAAATCATGAGGGGCATGGATAAGGTAAATAGATGAGGTTTTTTCCTGGGTGGGGCAATCCAAAACTGGAGAGCGTAGGTTTAAGGTGAGACAGGAAAGATTTGAAAGGAACCTAATGGGCAACTTTTTCATGCAGAGAGTGGTGGTGTATGCAATGAAGTGGTGGAGGCTGGTACAATGACACCGTTTAAACAGCATGTGGATGGGTATGTGAATATGAAGGGTTTAGAAGGATATGGGCCAAATGTTGGCAAATGGGCCTAGATTAATTTAGGGTATCTGATTGGCATGGACAAGTTGGAACAAGGGGTTTGTTTCCATGGTGTATAACTCTGACCCTGGGGCAAACTCATCCCAGTCGTCTTGAAATTCAGGGCCGCTGTTAACATTGCATTCATTTCAGGGAGCTACTGAGATCTCTATGGACTTCAGAACTCATAAGCCTATCTGGGATGTCTTTGCTGTCTTTGCAAATTGATTTCCTGCAAGTTTAGTGTGCAATCGATTGCATTTAGAGCATGTTCATGAACCAACAGTTTTTACCAACAGAAAAGGGTTTCGCTCCCTTAATTTTCAAGTAATTTGTGTTCACAATAGCCAATAAAGCAGGTCTGCACTGGATATCCAGGGAGTCGCCATGATCCATATACCCGAACATGCTGTCAGGTGCCAACTTCAGCGATCCTGTTGGATGGATGCTGGGCAACCAGGGATATTCCTCCTGTACCTGGCTGATGACACATCTAAGAAATCTGCAGACAGCTACTGAAAAGAGGTTCAACACTATTTTTCCGCCAGGGCCATTGTACGTTGGATCGTAGACTTTCTGAAGATGAGGTCCCAATACCCAGACTGATCAAGCATATGGCTTGCAATATACTCCAGATAGCATACCCTGCATTATTATGATGCGCTTGGCCACTGTTGGCTGAGGATTAGATGCAAGAGGGAGCTGAGGAGGAGGATTCAGAGATGGATACTGGTCAAAGCAATGAAATGGGGTGATATTCCATTGAGTCAGAGAGCCCAGAGGCAACCTTGAAACAACCCATTTCCAGGGTGACGAAGCTGTGGTGATACATTTTCTGCTCCTGTTTAATTTGGATGTCAGCTTTCCACTTGATGTATGACCATTCCTTAAGAATTCGCTTTTTAATTACTTGTACAATAATATGTTGACTTTTCCATTCACTGGAGGCTCTGATCTCCTTACCCCTGTGAAGGCTAATTTCCACGTGCAAACTTTGCTCTGGAAAATGTTAAGGCCAAAGCAGCTTGACACTTCTGAGACCCCACACTCCTGGATTGTTGTGCTAAAATGGCCTGTGCGTCAAAAACATGTCATGTTAAGAATTCCTCTTCTTGATGAGTAGATTGGACACCACCTGAGACCGCTTTATGTGCCTTACTCCCTCCCTACCGTTGCAGTGGTTCAGAATACAGTGAGCTTTCACTGTACTGTTGTAATACCTGAGCATCCTCCGTGCCCGTTCTTTCTTGAAAATGGGCTATGAAAATTTTGAATCTGTTTCTTCCATTCAGCTTAACTTTTACAATAAATTGAAATGTGTTTTGACCCTTGCTCATTTTAAATGAGACCGAGGACCCCAGACCTAAGACTGACCCTCCCTCATTCTCAGGTTCTGTTCCAATAAAAGTGCTTTTTTTGGGATCCCCCAATTTGGCATTCCTGCCTTTGGTTTGACCTCTAAGCCTTATTGTTACTCTTGGTGTCCTTGAGGTAATCTGTAACACCTTTTTATTCCAATTTCCAGTTTCTAGATATGTGGTTCCCTGACAGGAAGTGATCTGAAGTCATCCTGTTTGATTATTGAAGAATTTCAAGATGTGGCCACTGAAACACTGTGTATCCTGTCATTTCACATCTTTCACTTTGGAGAACCTTCTCATCTATTGGAAGAATAAGACTACAACAGACAATGGAGCAATAGAAGTGAATATTTATTTGCAGAACTGCACATTATGGGCAAAGAACATCTACGCCACCAGTGTGCCCTCAGACTTTTGCAGCTGTGGTGGATAGAGCCTGCTAACTTGTACATCCTGGTGACTGTGAAGTCTTTGGTAAACATCTCGTAGGGCCCCTGAAACTAGAGGGTCTTGGCATGCTGAGAGTCTCCTGCACAGCTATATTCTTGCCCTCCAAGGTGAGCTGCTGCAGGCATTAATTCACTGATAGAGAAGAGTTGGAGGTGCATGGCACTTCTGGTGTATCCTGATAAGAAGCTGGTGTGGTATCTGTCTGTCATTTCTCCTACCTGTGGGTGCCTGTTGGTACAATTTTGTCCCCTTGAGGAGAAGCATCACCTGGAATGAGCTCAAGATGCCTTGTCCCCTGATGTCTTGCCATGATGCTGAACACCCACCACTGGCGTACAAGCCCAAATGCTTATCCAGAAGCCACTGTGTGCTTCTAGACCTGAATCTCTCTCCAAGTCACTCTTCAACTCTTCCAGGAGACTGTCCAGTTCTCACATCCCCCAAAGCCAGCAGAACATTGGCAGACCACTCCATTTTTGCTCAGATCTACCTGAATTGTCTCATACTGTCTCTCGCTCTCTCCCACATGCTGTGCATGTCCCTCTCGACCCCGGCCACGCACTGTCTCTCGCGCGCGCTTGCACACGCTGTGTCTGTCCATAAGCTTATGGCTGAATACAGATTCATGGTTTCTGCATGGGGCTCTGGAGGTACCTGCTCTCCTGCAGTCCCCCAAGTGTTAGTCACCACCCAAGCTTACTGCAGCTAATGTATCCATCTGAGGTGACCTGTTTCTGTGCAGCTGGAGAATGTGAAGTGAGGTAGTGCTGGGTTCCTCAAAAGCTCAGGTTGTGGACTCTTGCATTGAGCCTTATGTTGGTCCCATCAGTGCCTGCAGAATAGAAGAGGGAAAAAATAGTTGAAGCTGCAGAGTAACTTATGCAGTCCAGTGAATTTGCTTCTGTGTACGTACAAGAGGAGATGAGAATTTGAAAGAACTGTCATGCTGGATTTGATGCTAACTCTGTTTCTGTCTCTACAGCTGCTGCCAGACTTACTCAGTTTTTATGGCACTTCTTTAATTTCAGATTTACTGTATCTGTATGTTTTACTTTCATAGGGTATGAGAGCAAATGTACTTTGAGGGTTTCTTGTCCATTCAAACCTCTTTGTCGTTCCAAGATGGTCCCAGTCTTCCTTGGCCAGCTTTCTAAAAGTGGTTGAGAATCTTTGTCTGAAACCCCTCTGCCAGTCTTGACTGTGGTGGGAATGGTACAGGAACATTTTGTGGGCAGGCTTAACCATATAAGATAATGAGGTCATCCCCAGTAAATGAGTAGGAAGTGCAGTACTCCGGAAGGGTTAGTGATTTGAGAACATGATATGGTTACGAGCCTTAGTGTACACATCATCTGTGTGATGCTAAGGCTTGCAGGCTATGAGCTTTTGTGACATGTCTGTGCAGTGATGGAGTTAAACTGACTGACACTTTGAGTAGCAGAGAGAAAATGGTGGATCACAGTGGATCATTCATTATTCCAGAAATGCTTGAAGTGCTGTTTGTGAGCATTACTGGCATTGAATTGTACTGTCTTGTTTCAGGGCAGATAGGCTTGATGAAATGGCATTAAAGTGTGATAGTGAGCATCTTGTATATAATCATGCAACCATTTTGCAGGAACAGTCTGTCCCATCCAGCAGCAGTCGCAAAGCAGTATCAGTAAAACTGGATCAGAGATAGTAGGAACTGCAGATGCAGGAGAATCCGAGATAACAAGGTGTAGAGCTGGATGAACACAGCAGGCAAAGCAGCATCAGAGGAGCAGGAAAGCTGACGTTTCAGGCCTAGACCCTTCTTCAGAAATGGGGGAGTGGTAGGGGATTCTGAAATAAATAGGGAGAGAGGGGGAGGTGGATAGAAGACGGATAAAGGAGAAGATAGGTGGAGAGGAAACAGACAGGTCAAAGAGGCGGGGGTGGAGCCAGTAAAGGTGAATGTAGGTGGGGAGTTAGGGAGGAGATAGGTCAGTCCAGGGAGGACGGACAAGTCAAGGGAGCGGGATGAGGCTAGTAGGTAGGAGACGGGGGTGGGGCTTGAGGTGGGAGGAACAACAGGTTAGGGAGGCGGAGACAAGTTGGGCTGGCTTTGGGATGCGGTTGGGGGAGGGGAGATTCTGAAGCTTGTGAAGTCCACATTGATACCATTTGGCTGCAGGGTTCCCAAGTGAAATATGAAGTGCTGTTCCTGCAACCTTACGGTGGCATTGTTGTGGCACTGCAGGAGGCCCAGGATGGACATGTCGTCTAAGGAGTGCGAGGGGGAGTTGAAATGGTTCGCGACTGGGAGGTGCAGTTGTTTGTTGCGAACCGAGCGTAGGTGTTCCGCAAAGCGGTCCCCAAGCCTCCGCTTGGTTTCCCTGATGTAGAGGACGCCACATCTGGAACAGCAGATACAGTATACCACATTAGCAGATGTGCAGGTGAACATCTGCTTGATGTGGAAGGTCTTCTTGGGGCCTGGGATGGAGGTGAGAGGGGCAGATGAAGCACTTCCTGCGGTTGCAGGGAAAAGTGCTGGGTGTGATGGGGCTGGAGGGGAATGTGGAGCAGACAAGGGAGTCACGGAGAGAGTGGTCCCTCCGGAAAGCAGACAAGAGTGGGGAAGGAAAAATGTCTATGGTGGTGGGGTCGGATTGCAGATGGCGGAAGTGCCAGAGGATGATGCATTGGATCCGGAGGTTGGTGGGGTGGTACGTGAGGATGGAGGAGGATTCTTTTTTGGTTGTTATTGCGGGGAGGGGGGTGTGAGAGATGAGTTGCGGGAAATGTGGGAGACACGGTCAAGGGTGTTCTCGACCGCTGTGGGGGGAGGTGGTGGGAGTTGCGGTCCTTGAAAAACGAGGACATCTGAGATGTTCGGGAGTGGAATGCTGCATCCTGGCAGCAGATGCGGCAGAGGCGAAGGAATTGGGAATAGGGGATGGCATTTTTGCAGGAAGGTGGGTGGGAGGAGGTGTATTCTATCTAGGTAGCTGTGGGAGTCGGTAGGCTTGAAATGGATATCGGTTTCCAGGTGGTTGCCAGAGATGGAGACAGAGAGGTCCAGAAAGGAGAGAGAGGTATTGGAGATGGTCCAGGTGAACTTAAGGTTGGGTTGGAAGGTGTTGGTGAAGTGGATGAACTGTTCGAGCTCCTCGTGGGAGCACGAGGCGGCGCCGATACAGTCATCGATGTAACAGAGGAAGAGGTGGGGTTTAGGGCCAGTGTGGCTTTGGAAGAGGGATTGTTCCACGTAACCTACAAAGAGGCAGGCATAGCTTGGGCCCTTTTTGTCTGTAGAAAGTGGGAGGAATTGAAAGAGAAGTTGTTAAGGGTGAGGACGAGTTCGGCTAAGTGGATGAGGGTGTCAGTGGAGGGGGACTGGTGGGGCCTGCGGGACAGGAAGAAGCAGAGGGCCTTTAGGCCATCTGCATGGGGAATGTAAGTGTAAAGGGACTAGACGTCCATGGTAAAGATGAGGTATTGGGGACCGGGGAGTCGGAAGTTTTGGAGGAGGTGGAGGGCGTGGGTGGTGTCGCGGACATAGGTGAGGAGTTGCCGGACCAAGGGGGAGAAATTGGAGTCGAGATAAGTAGAGATAAGTTCGGTGGGGCAGGAGCAGGCAGAGACAATGGGTCGACCAGGGCAGTCAGGTTTGTGGATTTTGGGAAGGAGATAGAAACAGGCGGTGTGGGGTTGGGGAACGATGAGGTTGGAGGCTGTGGGTGGGAAGTCACCTGAAGTGATGAGGTTGTGGATGGTCTGGGAGATGATGTTTTGGTGGTCGGGGGTAAGGTCATGATCAAGGGGCGGTAGGAGGAGGTGTCAGAGAGCTGGCGTCTGGCCTTGGCGACGTAGAGGTCAGTGCGCCATACTACAGCTGCGCCTCCCTTGTCCGTGGGTTTTTATGGTGAGGTTGGCATTGGAGCGGAGGGCTGCATGTTCTGTGGGGGAGAGGTTGGAGTGGGTGAGAGGGGTGGAGAGGTTGAGGTGATTGATGTCTCGACGGCAGTTGGAGATGAAGAGGTCGAGTGAGGGTAGTAGGTCTTGGGATGGTGTGCTGGAGGCGGGAGAAGGGGTCAGTAGAGGGAGGGTTAGGCTCACGATTAAAGAAGTAAGCGCGCAGGTGGCGGAAGAACTGTTCAATGTCCAAGCGTGAGCGATATTCATTGACGTTAGGGTGGAGGGGGATAAAGGTGAGCCCTTTACTGAGGACTGACCGTTTGTCCTTAGTAAGGGGGAGGTCTGGGGGGATGGTGAAGACCCGGCAGGGCTGGATGCTACTGTCTCCTCTGGAGCTGCTAGCTGTGGAGGTGGTGGGCGGAGCGACATTGGTCGGTAAGTCCTGGATGTTGGCAGCAGCGTCCTCGATGTCTGTGGTGTTGGCCTCGGAAACGGCGGCGGAGGCATCGTGAGCCTAACCCTCCCTCTACTGACCCCTTCTCCCGCCTCCAGCACACCATCCCAAGACCTACTACCCTCACTCGACCTCTTCATCTCCAACTGCCGTCGAGCAGCGGTGTCAATGGTGTCTGCTGTGTTCACCGGTCCAGCAAAAGCCATCGACACCGCTGCTGATGCCGCTGCCTCCGTTTCCGAGGCCAACACCACAGACATCGAGGGTGCTGCTGCTGCCGCCAACATCGGGACTTACCGACCAACTCCGCTCCGCCCACCGCTGACGCTGCACGGCCCACTCCCGACGTGGCTCCGCCCACCACCTCCACAGCTAGCAGCTCCAGAGGAGGCACCACCGCAAGACCTCCTACCCTCCCTCGACCTCTTCATCTCCAACTGCCGTCGAGACATCAATCGCCTCAACCTCTCCACCCCTCTCACCCCCTCCAACCTCTCCCCCACAGAACATGCAGCCCTCCACTCCAATCCCAACCTCCCCATAAAAACCTGCAGACAAGGGAGGCGCAGCTGTAGTATGGCGCACTGACCTCTATGTTGCCAAGGCCAGACGCCAGCTCTCTAAGACCTCCTCCTACCGCCCCCTTGATCATGACCCCAACCCCGACCACCAAAACATCATCTCCCAGACCATCCACAACCTCATCACTTCAGGTGACTTCCCACCCACAGCCTCCAACCTCATCGTTCCCCAACCCCACACCGTCCGTTTCTATCTCCTTCCCAAAATCCACAAACCTGACTGCCCTGGTCGACCCATTGTCTCTGCCTGCTCCTGCCCCACCGAACTTATCTCTACTTATCTCGACTCCAATTTCTCCCCCTTGGTCCGGCAACTCCTCACCTATGTCCGTGACACCACCCACGCCCTCCACCTCCTCCAAAACTTCCGATTCCCCAGTCCCCAATACCTGCTCTCTACCGTGGACGTCCAGTCCCTATAAAATTGCATTCCCCATGGAGATGGCCTAAAGGCCCTCCGCTTCTTCCTGTCCCGCAGGCCCCACCAGTCCCCCTCCACTGACACCCTCATCCGCTTAGCCGAACTCATCCTCACCCTTAACAACTTCTCTTTCAATTCCTCCCACTTCCTACAGACAAAAGGGGGTGGCCATGGGTACCCGCATGGGCCCAAGTTATGCCTGCCTCTTTGTAGGTTACGTGGAACAATTCCTCTTCCAAAGCTACACTGGCCCTAAACCCCACCTCTTCCTCTGTTACATCGATGACTGTATCGGCACTGCCTCATGCTCCCACGAGGAGCTATTCATCAACAGTTCATCCACTTCACCAGCACCTTCCACCCCAACCTTAAGTTCACCTGGACCACCTCCGATACCTCTCTCTCCTTCCTGGACCTCTCTGTCTCCATCTCTGGCAACCACCTGGAAACCGATATCCATTTCAAGCCTACCGACTCCCACAGCTACCTAGAATACACCTCCTCCCACCCACCTTCCTGCAAAAATGCCATCCCCTATTCCCAATTCCTTCGCCTCTGCCGCATCTGCTCCCAGGATGCGGCATTCCACTCCCGAACATCTCAGATGTCCTCGTTTTTCAAGGACCGCAATTCTTTTTTCTCCCCCCACCCCACCAAAAAAAAAGTGGTCGAGAACACCCTTGACCGTGTTTCCCACATTTCCCGCAACTCATCCCTCACACCCCCCTCCCTGCAATAACAACCAAAACAGAATCCCCCTTGTCCTCACGTACCACCCCACCAACCTCCGGATCCAACCCATCATCCTCCGACACTTCCGCCATCTGCAATCCGACCCCACCACCAAAGACATTTTTCCCTCCCCACCCTTATCTGCTTTCCGGAGGGACCACTCTCTCCGTGACTCCCTTGTCTGCTCCACATTCCCCTCCAGCCCCACCCCACCTGGCACTTTTCCCTGCAACTGCAGGAAGTGCTACACCTCACCCCCATCCCAGGCCCCAAGAAGACCTTCCACATCAAGCAGATGTTCACCTGCACATCTGCTAATGTGGTGTACTGTATCTGCTGTTCCAGATGTGGCTTCCTCTACATCGGGGAAACCAAGCGGAAGCTTGGGGACCGCTTTGCGGAACACCTACGCTCGGTTTGTAACAAACTGCACCTCCCAGTCGCGAACCATTTCAACTCCCCCTCCCACTCCTTAGATGACATGTCCATCCTGGGCCTCCTGCAGTGCCACAACGATGCCACCCGAAGGTTGCAGGAACAGCACCTCATATTTCGCTTGGGAACCCTGCAGCCAAATGATATCAATGTGAACTTCACAAGCTTCAAAATCTCCCCTCCCCCCGCAACCGCATCCCAAAACCAGTTCAGCTTGTTCCCGCCTCCCTAACCTGTTCTGCCTCCCACCTCAAGCCCCACCCCCATCTCCTACCTAGCCTCATCCCGCCCCCTTGACCTGTCCGTCCTCCCTGGACTGACCTATCCCCCTCCCTAACTCCCCACCTACACTCACCTTTACTGGCTCCACCCCTGCCTCTTTGACCTGTCTGTCTCCTCTCCACCTATCTTCTCCTTTATCCATCTTCTATCCGCCTCCCCCTCTCTCCCTATTTATTTCAGAATCCCCTTCCCCTCCCCCATTTCTGAAGAAGGGTCTAGGCCCAAAACATCAGCTTTCCTGCTCCTCTGATGCTGCTTTGCCTGCTGTGTTCATCCAGCTCTACACTTTGTTATCTCACTGAAACTGGATGCCAGCTTCTGCTTTGCAGACACTTCGCCATTTGAAAGCAACCAACACAGACTCCTGACAAAATTTCTGGCTTGCAGCGAGTGATGCAATGTCCACCTGACTTTTAAATGTGGCATCAGTAACTTGGACCCTGGAAGGTTGCGGCTGGGATGAGAACTTCCTTCTTGCTTGCCACATATGATTCACTGAGTCACTCATGAAGCATCTTGTCTGCGTAGATAATGATCACATATCCCAGATATTGGCACGTGTTTTATCATCTAAGGTGTTAAAGTCTGGTGATGTACTTCCAACATGGTAAACTTAGGTCTGCTTGTGCGTATTGGGCCAGAAGTTATCGTTTACACTTGACATTGTTGAGGAAATATGTTTTAAGGTCCGATACACTGCTCATTCTGATGCAATAAGCCTACTATTGAACTTTGCAAGGAGCGCTAAGTTTGGAAATTTGGCTAACTGATTTGTAGTTAAGTGAGCAGATCCATCTGTATGTGTAAGTTCAAAATACTTGACATCTCTGAGTTACCTGGCCTTTAACTTTGAAGTTCTTGGTATAGTACTATGCACCATTGGAGTCCCACTAAATCACAAATCTAGGTGCACTCAGATACGAGAGATCAGCTACATGTCCAACTGTTGTAAGCAGAAAACAATAACTTGTTTCTTATATAGTGTCTTTGATATAATGAAACATTCTAAATCCACTCACTGGAGTGTTGTAAAGCTATATGTAATTACTGGGGTGGGGGGCGCTGGGTAGGGGGTATGGGGTATAAAGGAATCATCTTGGAGTAATGGAATATTGTAAGTCTGCATTTTGATCATGTTATTTGCCTTTGCTGGGAGGGCAGAAGATGTACTTAGTTTAATTGCCAGACATAATTGAATTTGTTATCTTGTCATTGGCAGTGTATATGGTTCTTTATTGATTTTAAAATCAATCAACTAGCAAAGAGGTAGTAAGAACTGCTGATGCTGGTGTCAGAGATAACAGTGTGGAGCTGGAAGAATACAGCAGGCTAGGCAGCATCAGGGGAGCAGGAAAGTTGATGTTTCAGGTCGGGACCCTTCTTCAGAAATGGGGGAGGGGGAAGTGAGCTCTGAAATAAATAGAGAGAGGAGGGTTGGGGCTGGGGAAGGTAGGTGGGATGGTGGTAGGTAAATGCAGGTAGGCAGTGGTGGGGATTGGTCAGTGAGGTGGGAGGAGCGGATAGGTGGGAGAGAAGATAGGCAGGTGTCAGAAGATGTGTCAGGTCAATGAGGCGGGGATGAGAGGGAGGGTTGGTCATGGGATGAGGCTGGGGGTGGGAGATTTTGAAACTAGTAAAGTCCCCATTGAGACCATTGGGTTGTAGGCTCCCAAGGCGGAATATGAGGTGCTGCTCCAGTTTCCGGGTGGCATCATTGTGGCACTGGAGGAGACCCAGGATGGACACATCGCTCACAAAGTGGGAGGAGGAGTTGAAATGGTTCGCGACTGAAAGGTGTTGTCGTTTGGGCTGATACGTGGTCACTGAGAAGCATTTAACTAACTCCATTGACATTCATGGCATTACCATTGCTGAATCTCCCATGATCAACATCCTGGGATACCATTGACCAGAAACTTTGGCAAAAGCAAATCACACGCTTGAAATTTGGCAGTAATTCCCCAAAGCCTGTTCGTTAAGAATGCATAAGTCAAGAGTGTAACAGAATATTATGCATTTCCTGGGCCGAGTGCAGCTGTGATAAAATTCTCCAGGCTCAACACCGTGCAGGACAAAGCATTCCATTAGATTGGCACCCATCCACCACCTTCATCATTTACTCACTTCACCATAACACTCTGTACCATTTACAAGATGCATTGCAGCAGCTCCACAAAATACCTTTGACAGCACTCTACAAATCTGTGACCTCAACAAAGGGCAAGAGCAGCAGATCCAATGGGACACCATCATCTGCAAGTTCCCCTCCAAGCCACACATCCTCACAAGGAACTGTCGCCAATCCCTTATTGTAGCTGGGTCAAAATCCTGGAATTCCTTTTCTGAATACCTCTCCTCGTGGACTTGCAGCTGTTCAAAAAGGTAACTTCTGAAAGGTAATTAGGAATGTCAATAAATTTTGACCTCACCAGCAACATTCATGTCCTGTAAATTATAAAGAATGTTTCATGGAAGGAGATGTGGTATGGTGGTGGTAGTTAATAGGCTGTTTTCTTGTTTTAAGCAAATTAATATTAACCACTGCCATACTGACATCCTGTGATTCCTTACCTCAGCCATTAGTAAATGACAACTGTTGAAGAGCAAAAAGAAGAATGTAACACCTTCTATCTTTTGTTCATCCCCCAACCGCATCATATACTTAATAACTTTTGAGGGCCCGTAACAAGGGGGTATAATTTTAAGGTGAAACCTAGGAGGTTTAGAGAAGGTTGGTGGGAATTTGAAATGCACTGCCTAGGAGGGCAGTAAAGGTGGGAAACCTCAATCTTTGTAAAACGTACTCGGATGAGCACTTGAAATGTCATAACATTCAAGGCTATAGGCCAAGTTCTGGAAAAAGGGACTAGTGTAGATTTGGAACATTTTTTTTAATCTAGGGGGCTTTTCTGTTCTCTCTCTTTTGAAGTGCTGCAAAACTAATATATAGGTGCTTAGAACAGGTGGCGAAGTGAATGGGTGGAGATTAAGGGAGAGCTAAGATAATGTTCGAAAATTGGAGTCAGTAGACCCATAAATGTCACAAGGAATATTAGACATATCCTCAGTTTGGTGAATCATCTTTGCACTCCCTCCTATGGTAACTACATCTTTTTTCCAGTAAGGAGACCACAGTGGGCTATTATACTCTGTGTTCTTACATCAATGATTTATACAATTGCAGTATGACATCTTATTACTCCAATACCTCCATGGCTCTCGCCACTAAATAATGACTGTTCATGTTATGAAAGTAATAACCTTGCATTTATCCACATTATATTCCATGTGACATATTTTTGCGCACTTGCTTAGCCTCCCCAGGTCAAAATAAGGCACCTTTGCATGCTTCTCACAATTCCCACTCCCACCTAGTTTTGTGTTGTATACAAACTTGGAAATATTACTTCTAATCCCATATCCAAAAAGCTGGGGTCCAAGTACAGACCTTGAGGTACCTCACTCGTCAAACCTAAAGACCTGAACATGACCCATTTATCCCTATGCTCTTTTTCTTTCTGTCTGTTAACGTATTGTCAATCCATGCCTGAATGATTCCACCCCCACCCCCTGCCCCAATCGCATAAACTATAATTTTGTTTACTAACCTCTTGTGTGAGACCTTATTGAAAGCCTTCTGACTGTCTAAATATACTACATCCATCAGGTCACCCTTCTCTATTGTGCTAGTTCTATCCTCAAAATTCCCAACAGGTTTGTCAAATATGATATCCCTTCCATAAATCCTTTTTGATTCTGCTGAATCCTATCATTAGTTTCTAAAAGTACTATGATCGTATTCTTTATTACATGTTCTAATAGTTTTCTGTTGGCTTGATGTAAGGGTAACATATGTAGTTCCCCCATTTACTCTATCCCTCCTTTCTTAAATAGGATTATATTTACCGCCTTCCAGTCTAGAGGAGCCACTCCAGAATCATATAGAATCCTTAAAGATGACCACAATGTATCTATCATCTCTACAGCCACTACTTTCAACACCCTGGGGTATAGATTATACAGAGGTCCCAAGGTTTATCTAATTTTAACTTCCATGAATTTCTCTGGTAATATTTACTAATAGTAATAATCTTCTAGTTCCTCACTTACACTGGTACCTAGATTGCATGAAAATCTAAGCACTCTTAGAGAAGGCTGTTCTCTTGAACATAACAGGAAGTCTCATTTTGCCTGCTCAATTGTCATTTCTGCACAAAGTGAATATTGGAGCAACCTTTTTGGGTCAAAAGACCACATTAAATGTGTCTTGATGTTTTTTCTCAAAGCGACAATTCTCAAGTGTTCCAAACAAACCTTTCAAAAGAGACTTTGCTCTAAATAAAAAGGGACAACTCTTCTCTTTAACCTGCCTATTCCCATGTTGAGACCACTAAAAGTTTTTAATACCTGTTTTTGTAGAGCCATAATGAGCAATTTCCATGCCAAAGGCCCACCAGCTGCACTGAAGTCCTGTTTTGGTTTTAATTTGAAACCAATTGTGGTTTCACAAGGATCTGTGTTAGGGCCTCAATTATTCACATTATTAATAACTTGGATAATATATAACATCGTCATCTATCCAAATTTGCTGATGACATAGGCAGCATTGTAGACCAGAAATTCTAGAATTTAGAAGATTATGGGGTGATCTGATTGAAGCCTTCAAGATATTAACACAAAAAGACAGTTTATCTTTACCCTGTTTCAACTGATTCTAGAACTAGGGGATATAGACTGAGAGTTGGGACTAGACTGTTCAGGAGAGATGTTAGGAAACATTTCTACACATAAAGGGCAGTCGATGTTTAGATATATTCCACAAATGACAATGGATGCTGGATCAGTTGTTAATTTTAAATCTGAGATAAATTTTTGTAAAGTCAAAATATTAAGGGGTGTGTGCGAAAGGCCTCAGATCAGTCACGATTGCATTGAATCATAGAACAGGTTGAAGAGACTAAATGACTTACTCCTGTTTCTGTCTTCCTAAAATGGTTGCTGCCTCGTTATGACTAAAGTGCTCTGCCTGCCAGCAGACTAAAACTCCATAGATGTGTGCATTTAATAGTGCTTGCTCAGATTTTAAGTTTTTAAACTTTTTTATTTCATATCTCCTGATGCCTTTACATCGGTTAAGTTAAAACTCAAGATTCATGGAAGTGTGCCTGTGCTTTTAATAATTGCAAACAACTGATGTATTTTGCTGGAAGCATGATACTGATGCACGTTAACTTTGCTTCAGTATTTTGGCTCGAACCCAGGGAATTCCCCAGCATCACAGGATGAGGTGAATCTAGAGGACTTTGTATAAAATGTATTTAAGAAATGGTATGGAAACAAAAACTATGTATCACTGCAAGGTAATAGGTGACAGAATAAGAGATTAAAAGTAAAAGATGTGCATAGAACACCACAAGCCTTGATGCAATGAGAGCCCTAATATATGTGACCCTGTCTCTCAGATTTGGGATGGTGTTTTTTTTTCCCTAATCAATCTGTCCAGAGATGATGTTATCACCTCTGAGCAGGTGTTGGAATGGTGCTATGCTGAAATAGATCGATGAAGAGAAGTCCTGGTCTTTAACAAAATTGGGTAGCACTTTATGTATGATAAGCATCATTTAAAGACTTTGTTCTAATCTGACAGTAGTTTAGGTTGCTGAATTGTTACACTGTTCCTTGGAAGCTAATTATGTTGGCTTTTCGGATACAATAACTTCTCTCTTTATATTCAGACTTTAAAATCAGTGCTGGTCATGCTGCAGATTTTAATCAACGCCTACTGGAAGCTAGTACTCGGTTCCAAATGAATCAGGGAAAAGGCACAATAGATGTATGGTGGCTGTTTGATGATGGAGGTATGAAGCATATTCTGCAAAAAATTGAAATTTAATGCCTTCTCATTAAGTTTGTAGATTGATAATGCAAGTTTTTAAATATATTAATGTAACTTATATATTTTATGAATAGGGAAAGGCTTTGGAATTCTGAAGCACAGAGGGACTTGGGAGACCTAGTTCAGGATTCTCTTAAGGTTAAAGTAGGTTCAGTGCTGTTGTGAAAACAAATGTAATGTTTATATTCGCCTCAAGAGGGCTAGAATACAAGAGCAGAGATGTACTATTGAGACTGTAGAAGGCTCTGGTCTGACTGCATTTGGATAATTTGAGCAGTTTTGGGCCCGTATTTAAGGATGGATATGCTGTTCTTGGAGGGGCTTTCCAGAGGAGGTTTACAAGAGTCATCCCAGGGATGAAGAAGAGCTTGTCATATGAGGAGCGGTTGAGGACTCTGGGTATGTATTCAGTAGAGTTTAAAAGGATGATGGGGGATCTTACTGAAATTTATGGAATGCTGGGAGGCCTGGATAAAGTGGACATGAAGAAAATGTTTCAACGAGTTAGAGAGACTAGGACTTGAGGGCATAGCCTCAGTGAAGGGATGACCCTTCAGAACTGAGATGAGGAGGAATTTCTTCAGCCAGAGGGTAGTTGATTTATGGAACTGTCACTGGAGGCCAAGTCAGTGAGTATATTTAAGACCGAGAATAGATCCTTGATTGGTAAGGGTTACGGGGAGAAGGCAGGAAAATGCGGTTGAAAAACATGTCAGCCATGATTGAATAGGCTGAATGGCCTTAATTCTGCTCCAATAGCTTGTGCTCTTGTAACTCCTCTTTATTACCTCAGGATGACCAACCACTGCTGTAATGTATGAAGTGCTGTAATGAGTTTGTGCAAACCAAGCTCCCCCACAGGAAAGAAAGGACCATACCATCTGCTGGCTAAGGAAGAAATTTTGACCAGGATGCAAGGAGAATTTTCCTGTTCTTCCTCATATAGTGCCATGCAATCTTTTCATGTCCATTAAGAATTTGAGGCTATGTAACAATGTCTCCTCCAAAAGACAGCAGCTTTGACAGTGCAATGCAAATACCTCAGATTATGTGCTCAAGTGTCTGCAATTGGACTTGAACCCATAGGCTGTATTTACTGGAAGCAGAGGGATTTTGGTTGCTGCCTGCAGGGCTTGTGGACCTCATGCCTTCTTTTAAGGAGCTGCCAAATTAAGTTTCATTCATGCATTTGACAAACCAGCAGCAGGTTGTCCCCGACATCTGTTGTCTGCAGTGGTGGCTGCTGTCAGAACCACATTCTGCCTGAGGCTTTGAATCAAGGAGGGACCAAAGCATGGATGGGTAATGGCAGGAGTGAGGTCAAGGTTGAGGGAGTGGCTTTCAGTGATCCCCTGCTCCTAAAACACTAGGGTCCCTTGATCAAGCACTGAGTGCTTTTGTCTGAGTGATCTCCCCTGGGAGCCCATAACTGGACAGCCTAAGGTTTGCTTATTGCATGGAAAGCCCCCTCCCTGCTGCTGGGTTAGTGGCAGCGGGATTAAGCACTTGAGCTGTAATTCACAGTGGGGTTCTAAAGGTGTTCCCACAGGCCATCTTGTCTCAAAAACTTAACTGGGATAGAGGTTGGTGTGAGGGTGTTAATGGGTGATGAGGTCCCCTCAATTCAGCAATAGTATTACTTTTGCCTCAAAAAGTGGTATTTTCACACTGAGGTTTCCAGTAGTCTGGGATGATCACAAATAGTTTGGAATATTTTAAGTATGTAAAAATCAAGATTTCTTCGATAACCTTTTGTAGCTATTGGCAATTCATGTTTGGCCTCAAGTGTAATTGAATTATTTATAGAAATCCTAGAAGATTTCAGTATTTATTTATGAAAATAAAACTTGTATTAAATTTATAATTTTGCATTCAGTTTCAATTTATCATTTAAACGAGCATTAATCCTGATATCATTACTTAATTTAGGTTTAACTATTCTCATTCCCTATCTGTTAACTATTCGCAAAAAATGGTGTGGCTGTAAATTGCGCATCTTTATTGGAGGGAAGTTGGACAGTATTAATGAGGAGAAACGAGCGTAAGTTTTGTTAAATAAGATTCTTGCACATTTTAAATCATTTGGATTTTATTAACATGGTTGATTGGATGTTAGCACTTTCACTGATTTTCATCAAATTTGGCAAAGTAGGTTTTCTTTGTGGTGAATGTTCATGAATATTAGTAAAAATATTGACAAAGTTTTTAGCTGAAATGTTTGAAAGTATTGAAAAACAAACGAGTATTTTGGAAAGAGGGAGGCAGAAATTCATCTACTAAAACGACTGAACTTCCTGACAACAAGTGCATCAAAGTGTTTCATGGTAATGTGCACATCCAGAAATACACCGGTATATTTATATAGATGTATTTGAGTGTGAGCTTTGGGTACTAAAGGGATTCTGTAGCATTTCCCTTTTGAGCCAATTGGAAGTAGTGTATCAGAGAGCACAGGGAAGTCACTCACCCATCGTGCCTGTTCCATCTCTTTGACAGAGCTGCTCAATTGATCCCGCTGTAGTCTTTACACATTCTCCTTTTTATATTTCCTTGAAATGGAAAAACAATTCCAATTCCGTTTGAAAGTGACTATTGAAACTATTTCTATCACCTTCTTCAGGCTCTGTATTCTAGATTATAACTTGTTGAGTTAACCTCCATCTTTTACCTTAAATTGGTGCCAGATGGTTACTGGCCCTCCTGCCAGTTGGAAGTTCTTTTTATTTTGAAAAAATAAAATCTATAATTGGAATATTTCTGACAAAGCTCTCCTTGCCCTTCTATGCCCTGAGAACAATCACAGCTTCTCTAATAACTTCATGTCCCCTCCCTCGATGCTACAGTGTCTCTAATTTGCCTCTGCTTCTCTAATTATCCTGTACTAAATAAGCAGAAATTTCCAACTGAATATGAGGAAGACCGAAACTATTGTCTTTCACCCCTAAACTCTTTCCCACTGGCTCTAACCTCTCCCTCATCGCTGACAATCTTGATGTTGTATTTGAGCCCAGACTGAGCTTCCATACAGATGAATGCTCTGTCACCACCTGCTTTCACCTCTGTAACATTACCTGACACTGCCCATGTCCTCTGTCCAACTTCTTAAACCTCCTTCCATGGCATTGTTATCCTTAGTTTTGAATTATACCAGTGCGCTCTCGGCTGACTTCCTAATATTGTAAAACATAAACTTAAAAGTTCTTTGAATCGCGCATGCGCATCTTAACTTATTATCATTCACCTCTTAATGACTCCTGATTTGGTAACATCTCCATTTTTAAATATTTCTGTGGTCTCACTCCATCTCTAATGCTGTGAGATTTCTGTGCTCCTTTGATTCTGCCATCTTCTGCATCCATAATATTAATCGCTCGATTAATGGCTGCCATATGTTCAACTGTCCTTAGTTCTAGAATTTCATTCCTAAACTTTTGTCTTTCTTCCTCAATGTATTTAAGTCAAATGTGAAAAATGTATTAGCTAAGATAGAGATACACAGATTTAAAATAAGTTCAGTTATGTATAAAGATAAAAATTTCTGCTATTCTTGCAGGCCTAGTCTGCTTGCAAATTACAATTCTGGATTGAAAGATTTGAAGACTTGAATTCAGTTTCAGCAGCTTCTGGTGTTGTATCATTTGAGGTTGCTTCCACAGGTGGTCTGAGCAGAACAATCCAGGGGGAAGGATGGTGCTTGATTAGGGAAGGAGGATGACACCGGTATTGTAGAGACAGCAGATATTGTTAGTGACTTTTTTAACCATCTGGGCTCTGGACCCACAGCAATGTGATTGGGTCAATAGAAGTGATTTAAACAGGGAGGCAGTGCATGAGCATGCAGATGGAAGGCCACAACATTTTTATATGCTTGTATGGGATGTGGGCATTGCTAGGAAAGCTTGCATTTGTTCCTATGCCCGTAGTTTTCTTTGGCTCTGTAGGCCAAGGCAGTCAAAGTCAACTAAATTGCTGAGAGTCTAGAGTCACATGTATGTCAGACCAGGTAAGAAAAGCAGATTTTCTTAGAGGGGATGAATGAACCAAATGGGTTTTTTCAACAATCATTGGTTGTTACAAGATCATAATTGGGCTAGCTTTTAATTGCAGATTTGATTGAAGTTAAGTTTACTTGGGGGATTGCAACTCAAGGTCTCACAGTGCTTGCTTGGGCCTCTGGTTTACTAGTCCAGTGACATTATCATTAGCCACTAGTTTTTCCTCAGTGCTCAACACAGACGAGGAGTTTAGACGTTGGGCAACACTACAGAGAACAGAAGCTGACGTCGAGCTGTTTTATTGTGGATTTGAACTACCAAGGAAAAACGTGAATAGTGGGAGTGAATTTTAACATTATCAATTTAATGGGCAGAAAAAGACATTTTGAAAAAGGAGGGGCTTGAGAAACAAATGAGTTTGAAATTGAATGATTAAAGTTGATGTAAGGATAACTGCAGGACATATTGTTCTAGGAAACTGTCCCGAATACACTATGAATTTGTCCTCGTGGCTACCTCTGCCAGTTTGACTATCCCAATCTATGCGAAGGTTAAAGTCGCCCATGATTAATATTGCCTTTTTACATGGCCTCATTATCTTCTGATTTATTCTCTGCCCACTGTATAGCTATTGTTAGGAAGCCTTTGAACTACCTGCCAGTGTTTTCTTCCCTTTTTTATTTCTTACCTCTACTTTTCTGGATTTGACATGTCCTGATCCAAGATAGTTTCTTGCTATCAGACCTTATCCATCTGGTATCAATGATGCTATCCCACCACCCTTTCCTTCCAGCCTGTCCTTGTGAAAATTCATATGCCCCTAAATCTTTTGTACTGAGATTTAATCTTGTAATCATGTCTCTGTGGCTGTAAAATCATACACATTAACTTCTTTTTGTGCTATTAATTCGTTTATTTTGTTCTGAATACTTAATTTTGACTTTTTAATTTTTTTCCCTCCTTTAACTATATTTACTGCAAATTTTGTATGTTTGTATACCCTGACATCTCCTCCTGTCTGACTGGGTATTCTTACCCAAATAACTGCCCTTTAAACTACTATATAATCTTGCTTTCAGAAGCCTATATTTCTCTCCCCTCCACCCTTTGTAAATGCAGCAAAATTCATATGGTTTACTCTGCTATGAATCCTGTTTTAATTTGTAAAATCAAACTTGCATGTTAATGATTATTAGTTATTCTTTTGTTATATTTGCAAGTTTTCACAATTAGTTCATAACTAAGCTACCTTGGGGAGATATCCACAAATATTTTGATTGTAAAATATGTGCAGTGATATGTTGCAAAGAAGAGGATTATGTAGATAAGCAGAATATTGGTAAATTGTGTAAGTGCTCTCTTCAGATAGTATAATGTGTATGTGATTTCCTATAAGTTTCCCAGCAACAATCATCTCCCCGTCTTTTATA
Organism: Rhincodon typus; assembly: GCF_021869965.1. Taxonomy (NCBI): domain Eukaryota; kingdom Metazoa; phylum Chordata; class Chondrichthyes; order Orectolobiformes; family Rhincodontidae; genus Rhincodon; species Rhincodon typus. The sequence continues at coordinate 3,193,343 of NC_063367.1, read as the reverse complement.
AATTGGTTTTTTAAAAATTGTCTTTTTCACTACCTGGAATCTATTTTCCATTGTCAAATAGGTAAGTGAGGGATTGATGGCAATGGGGAATGTTCAGAGGAGGTGTCTATAATGGGATAAATGCAAGGATTCTGACAAATGTGTGAATAAGTATTGAGAGGCCTTTGTATGCCCTTGAAAAATACATTTTGAGAGTGAAAGCATGTGGCTAGTGAGATGACAGAATATCTGATTTTAAAAACTGGTTGGGTGGGAGAAAAGAGGAAATAGAAGTGAAGAAATGTTTCTCAGAGGAGTAGCATTGCCTCCTATTCTAGGACCACTTGTGTTCACTGTTGTGTACACAAAAATTTGAATAAGGGATTGGAGCTATTGATGTCGAGTTTGTAGATGGTACTAAAATTAGAGACATTCCAGCTCCTGTTGGTCCTCAAAATTAATAACAAGGAAATAAGTTTGTGGAAGCAGCTACAAGCTGAGAGATGGAGTTACATATCAATAATTTAAGGTGCATACTTTATTTTTAAAAAATACAGTCTTATACTGACATCAATTGAAAGCCTTATTTGTGCATGAGCAGAGCTGGTGATGATATCATTACAGCAGTGTCAGGAGTTGAAAAATAAATCATTTCAGTATTCTATAAATTCAGTATTATAAATCACTTCCCTAATATTTACCTTCAATGAATAACTATAGTGAAATAAGAATGGAGGACATATCAGAGTTATGCTGTGGAACTTGCAACTGTTTGTTATTTACTTGTTGACCAAGTAAGCAAACTTTATTATGAACTAGCACCTATGGGACTAGGAGTGTGCCAATTGATCAAATATTCTGCTTGATCAAGAGATCCACATAGTCAATATAAAAACATTCAGTAAGTAATAGAAACGGGATGCAGGGGGTATTCACAACACTGTTATACTTTATTTACAGCATAAATCACTTAAACAATAATGCCTTTGCCTAAAATAAAACTTACCAGCAGAGCGTCTTCTCACTCATGTCTTCAGCTGACTACTCTGACATCACAGAGATCATGATAATACAGCAAACTTCTGGTATTTGAGGTATATGATTTTTGCTGATTCATCAAGAATATTGGTTCATAAGGTGCCAGTTAAAACAAAGTTTGCTGTATATAGTTAGCAGATCGGTTGAATGTAACGTTTTAGGAAATTGTAAGCTCAGTGGGAAGATGTGCTCAGAAGAAATGTAAGTATGGAATAAAAGCCGAGACTTTCAACTCCAACAAAACCTCAATGAATATTATAGTGAGGACCGTAGTCTATTTGCACGTTTGTCTTCCTATGCTGCATTTTCCAGACCTGGTTACTGCAGAAAGTGCTCCCTCTGGTGTTCTGATCTCAATTGATGAAGTTGAAAAAGAAAAACAATAGTTGGGTAGATTAGGTGAAACGAAAAAGCTGAATGACTTGGTAGTTCGGGATATTAAAAGCAGCAGTTCAAGTGGATAGGACCATAAGAAACATTAATTTTATATCTTTACAGAAAAGTATTCTATATGAAAAATGATATATAATGGAGTGCATGGCAATTTTTGAGCCCCACACCATAGGAATGATGTTGAACAGTAGTTCACCGGTAAGCACTTAGTTAGAATCGCTTCTTAAATGGAGGATAAACATCATCAGCATAGTTATATTAACCTGCCCAATTCTGCCACCATATATCTGGTATAGAAATTAAAACCATGTTTAAAAGTGATAAATATTGCATGTTCTTGCTTCTCTACAGAATGGCAGCACTCCTAGGCAAATTCCGGATTCAGTGTGCTGACATCAAAGTCATTGGAGACATTAATATGAAACCAAGCAAAGAAAGGTAGGCAGAGACTGAATTGGTTTCTTCAGTAGTCTATAACTACAAAGTTGAGATTCCTGAGCATTGCAGACAACCTGACGCAGCATGGATTATTAGTATTGATGTTTGTCAGTCTTGGATGATATTGGTAAGTGGGTCCTTGTCAAATCCCTCAGACGTGGACTTAAACTTATAGGAGCTAGTAGCTTGTTTCTGGTGGATTGTAGGAAACTCTCTTTGCTGTGAATGATGTTGCAGAAAGAGACTTAATCTCATTAAAACAAACAAGATTCTGAGAATCAGGACAAGCTGGATGCTGAGGATATTTCTCCTCATGGGGAAGTTAAAACTAGAGTGTATAGTTTTAAAAACAGGTTTCCCACTTAAGACAGAGCTGAGGAGGAATTTTTTCTCAAAGTCAGTCTTTAGAATTCCATCCCCAGAGAGCTGTCAAGGCAGGGTTATTGAAGCATTCAAGGCAAGCGGAAGATATAACACAGTGTGGAGTTGGAGGAACACAGCAGGCCAGGCAGCACAGAGAAGCAGGAAGGTTGATGTTTTGGGTCGGGACCCTTCTGTATCTCTGACTCCAGCATCTGCAGTTCTTGCTATCTCTGAAGAGTTAGATATGATTTTTGATCCAAAGGGAGTCTAGAGTTACGACACAGCAGGTGGGAAAATAGAGCTAAAGCCACAATTACATCAGTCCCGATCTTACTGATTGGTAGAGCTGGCTGGGGAAGCCAAATAACCTTATCTTGCTCCTCCTACTTAAGTAGATTTGGGGAAGGGAAATGAGGGAAGTGTTCTGAGGAAAATATATTCCCAGTCTTTGAGTTTTGACTTTTCTTTACATCCATCTCAGCATGGATTTCACTCTGTTAAAGATATAAAGCAAAAGGCAAGTCAATCATTGCATGCTGGAAGAGGATGCTGCACTTTGTTGAGGAATAGTAAGTATGCAGGTGGAAAGGAAACTCGGTCTAACGTGTAGAATTTGACATTTTAAATTACTTGTTCCGGGGTGTTGTGGCTAAAATAAGAATAAACACCTTGTTCAAGAACATGCATGCACAATATTTTAAGTTTGAGTTTAAGAGAATTGTTTATGCTGAAAAAAAGCTGCAGATTGTTAACTACAGTGTGAAATGATAGCCTCCTAAAAGCTGAAAGCACAGCACTTAGCAAATTGAATAACCATTGGATATATTCAAATTGTTATTTATATAATTGTAACACTTTACTGAACAAATATGGAACTCTGTCAACATTATGAAATAATTTCTGGCTAATTGTAATCATTAATTGCAGCTGGAAAAGATTTGAAGAATTGATTGAACCATACCAACTGCACGAGGGTTCCAAGGATCCTGCAACTGCAGAAATACTGCTGAAAGAGCATCCATGGAAAATTACCGATGCGGAGCTGGAGAGGTTTAAAGACAAGGTGGGCAAAAAAGAGACTTTTTTAAAAAATGGAAATGATGTGACTGAAATATTTATGAATTATAATGAACATTTAGTTACAGTGACTTTGTTTTAAAGACATACCGACAGGTCAAACTCAATGAACTTCTGCAGGAGAACTCCCGATCTGCCAACATCATTGTTGTGTAAGTAAATTCTATTGGTATTACACACATCAGGTACTGAACACGATAAGAACAATACCCTTGCACTCATACACTACCCTTGCATATGTTGTTTTCATTTAGTATTTAGAAATCTATTGATATGTAGTTTGAACATACTCAGTGACCTGTCCCACACCCCTCTGGGATGGAGAATTCAAAGATTCTTCATGGAGAAATTCCTCCTCATTTCCGTCTTAAATGGCCTACCCCTTTAATTCTAAGAAAGTGCACAGGCAAGGGAAACATTCTTGCTGGACGTACATTGTTGAGGCGTGTACAAGTTTTGAGTTTGAATAAGATCATTGCTTATTCTCAATTCTAAAGAATACAGGCCCAGCCTCATAAATTCTCTCATAAGCAATCCAGCCTTGCCTGGAAACAGTCTGGTGAACCTCCGTTGCACTCACTGTTTTGACAAACAGACTCATAGAGACATACAGCACGGAAACTGACCCTTAGGTCCAACTCGTCCATGCCGACTAGGTACATCAAATTGAACTAGTCCCATTTGCCTGCATTTGGTCCATATCCCTGTAAACCTCTCCTATTCATGTACTTGTCCAAAAGCCTTTTAAATGTTGTAATTTTACCAGTCTCCACCACTTCCTCTGGCAGCTCATTCTATACACATACCACCCTCTGTACGGAAAAAGTTGCCTCTCAGATGCCTTTTAAATCTTTCCCCTCTTACTTTAAACCTGTGCCTTCTAGTTTTGGACTTGCTTACCCCTGGGGACAAAGACCTTGGCTATTCACCTTATTGATACCCCTCATGATTTTATAAACCTCTATAAGGTCACCCCTCAGCCTCCGACACTCCAGGGAAAGAAGTCCCAGTGTCTCCTTCTAACACAAACTGTCCAGTCCCAGCAACGTCCTTGTAAACTTTTTCTGTACCCTTTCTAGTTTAACAGCAATGTGAGACACAATCTCCCACATACAAAGCCATGCTGACTATCCCTATTCAGTCCTTGCCTTTCCAAACCAAAACTATACAATCCTCCTGGTGCAGTTGCAGCAAGACATCTTTATGTAAAATGCTAATGTAATATTACAGTATCAAAAGTATATGCTGACCCATTTTTAGAGAAGAAAGTAGGAATACATTGGGGAAGTGCTGTAAATTGGACTATTCTGAACTCCTGGATTTTTTTTTTATTCATTCGTGGGATGAAGACATTTCTTTATTGCCCAGAGCACAGTTAAGGATCAAACATTGCTGTGGGTCTGGAGTCCCATGTAGGCCAGACCAAATAAGGATGGTATTTTTCTTCTCTAAAGGATGTTAGAGAACCAGATGGGCTTTTCCTGACAATTGGTTGATTCATGGGCATTATTTAGACTCTCAATTCCAGATTTTCTTTTTTATCGAATTCAAATGTGACTATCTGCTGTGCCAGGATTTGAACCCAGGTCGCCAAAGCATTAACTGGGTCTCTGGATTAGCAGCCCAGCATTAGTACCTCTAGGCCGTCACTTGCCCTGTACAGTAACTTGTGTAGCCAGAAATGGATTAGAATTTTTAAAACTTATTTTCATTTTCTTTCATATTAGGAGTTTGCCCATTGCCAGGAAAGAAGCTGTATCAAGTTACTTGTACATGGCTTGGTTAGAGATTCTTTCAAGAAACCTGCCTCCTGTCATAATGATCAGAGGAAATCAGAAGAATGTTCTGACCTTCTACTCCTAACAGAAAATTGTATGTTGAGGCTGCAGCAAATGACACAGTCAAGACAACACTTATTTACCACTTAGTTGCTTAATAAGGATGACACACTGAAGTACCAAACAAAATCTATTCTAGTTTCTGATTTCCTGCTGCATTTCACAAATAATGTCACTAGTTAGTCTTCTAAAATTTTTATATTTGGTCACCGTGTCGTGTAATAGCTTGATTGGTTGACCCCTACATTTTAGGACACTATTCTCTGATCACTAACTTTACAAAGGTGGAATAAAATCCTCCTTACTTGTCTACAATGTAAGATAGTTAACATACTCATAGTATTTTGGAAATCCAAATTTTTCAGCAGTAAGATCTTCAAAGAGTTTTCAATCAATTGTCATTATTTGATAACTCGCACTAACTCTGCTTAAATCAGGATTTTATTAGACATATTGACTTAATTATGTGTACTGTATTCTTCAGCTTAATTAACATTTACACTAAAACCACATGTTGATAAGACTGTTTCTGCAGTCTGACAAGCTCATTCAGGTACATGAAAATTGAACAGAGTTCAAGGGAAATGTGCAAAACCGGATGAGATTACAGCTTTGTGAACAATATATACTGTGAAATGAAGCAAGAAAGATGTGCAATGAAAGTAGAACAGAATGAAAAGGGAATGGAGTGAAATTTCAGAGAGGAAAGACACTCACTTTATCATGAGAAATCAGTTGTAGTTTGGGCAGGATTTCTTGCAATATGATGCAAATATACATATTGCTTATATTCAGAATGTGTTTGACACTTACTTGTAAAAGAAATAATATAATCTGCAAAACATTAATGATGACCTTGTATCTGATGAGAATTGAAATAAAAGGTACTAAAATTAACTTTGTTGTCCTCTACTTTCTTCCAGATAGTGGAGTTTTTAGAAGATGAATGGTACTTTTTTTTTACCATTTCACTAATTTTCTAAACAAAAATTCATTAACTGACCCTGAATTCAAATACCAATGCATTGCAAAAATTCAGGAAAGATCTTTAGCATCTCCAAACCGATCACTACTACCATCTGAAGGACAAGGGCAGCAGATACGGCACCACCTACAAACTTCCAAACCACCCACCATCTTGACTTGGAAATATATCGCTGTTCCTTCCTGGGTCCCTCCCTAACAGCATTATTGGTTTACTTACAGCATATGGACTGCAGTGTTCAAAAAGGCAACTGCCCATCATCTTCTCGAGGGCATTTAGGCAAAGGCAACAATGAATGCTGGCCGTCCAGCTACACCATGTTCCAAGAGTGAATTTTCTTAAAACTCATCATTTCGGCCTCCAGAATGTTTGGCTAATCAAAAGGCTTGTAATACGAGACAACAAGGTGCAGGGCTGGATGAACACAGCAGGCCAAGCAGCATCGTAGGAGCAGAGAGGCTGACATTTCGGGCCTAGACCCTTCATCAGAAAAGGGGGAGGGGAAGGGGGTTTTGAAATAAATAGGGAGAGAGTGGGAGGCGGATAGAGTTGCAGTGGGAGAGAGATCCCTTGAGGTTTGTCCGGAGGGAGGAGGGTAACTTCTTCAGGTTAGGCATCCTTGTAATATGGTCACTAAATAAATCAGTTTCATGATTGTCAAAGCACGGCTATGAAAATTAATTTTTGGGATACATTTTACAAATTTTATCCAGGTGATATCTGGCAAAGTTAACAACCTAGTTATCTGTGTTTGCCACGATATTGCTCATTTGAGTCTGAAAGCTGTGGCTTGACTTTAAGTGTCACTTCAGGGGTTGAACATAGATATAGGTTGAATTATAGGTGTTATCCTCAAATTCCAACTGTTTATAATGTACTGAATCATAAGGTTCAAGTCCCACTACAGTACTTAAAAACCAAAGTCAAGGTTGATTCTTGAGTTTAAGATTCTTGTGAAGATTTGTAGCTGGGGTTGCGGGTGAGGTTGTTGTCTTGCTTACTGACCTGGCTGGTTATCATACGGACCATGCTAGGTAACATCATCAGTGAGGCCTCCGATGAAACGATGTTGTTCTACTTCGCTTGGAATTTATTCTGTCTGGTCCGTTATGGTGAGCCATTTCCGGTTCTGTTCTGCATGGGTTTGTATATGGGGTCTAATTCCACATGTTTATTAATTGCAATATGGGTTGAAAACATGTGGAATTATACCCCATATATAAATCCATGCAGAATAGAACCGGATCATATAAATACCAAGCAGAGTAAAACAACATCACTTCGTTGGAGGCCACACTGATGATGTTACCTAGCATGGTGACGAAACGTCTGTACAATAACCAGCCAACTCGGTGAGCAAGCCAACAACCTGACTCTTGAGTGCGGTTGTACTGAAGTTCATTTTCTGCTGTATCCCATCAAATTGCTTCCCAACATATGCAATGTAACATTCAACAGCACACTAAGTCTCAATAGTTGCTAGATGGCTACATTTAATTCTGCCTAACAGTTATTGTAAAGTTTTCATTTGGTCACTTATGACAGTTTGGAGTCACTGAGGAACAGTTGAAAGCTCACAGGCAGCTGGGGAAAGTAAGCAAGTATGAGAGACAGAAGGATGTGGACTGCATGTTGGAACAACACCTAAATGACACTTTTTTGCATAGCAAGGGCTCCAGGAAGTCTTAAAGCAGTTGAATAGTTCTGTTTGAGGCTCAGGGAAGTCCTGGAAGTTTGGATCTGAAGAAATGTGCCAGTATAGTCCAGAAGATTGAAAAAGTTCACAAGCGGTATTTACTTAATGCAACTGAGCAAGATTAGAGTTCACAGAAAACCCAGTGGCTGTTTTAATTTACAGAAGCTAGTTGCCAGTGAAGAGCTTTGGAGTTAAGGGAAGCTTAGATCCATGGAAGGAGAGGTGATCGAACCAGAAGGGAGCAATCACTAGGGCAACCCATGGTGGGGTGGCTCGAGAGAGAGTTTCAGAACCAGACCTGCAAAAGTGGAAAAACACTCATTCTTTGTGAAGTTTAATGAGATTTGAAGATTCACCATGTTGCTGGTGTCTGGTAGGGAATTGCTGACAGAATTGTGGGACCTGTAGGTATTTACTTTTTGATGTGTGCTGTATGTGTTTGATCATGTCTATTACCCATATTTATCACAATATTTCTGGGTGTTAGATTGTATGACTGTTCTAATGCTGTATCATATAAAGGTTATTGTTGTTCAAAACTGTGGGAATTTGACCATTTTATTCTCTCAGTAAGTCCCTTCGATCTGTCCTTTTGTTCATTTTGAACGTTGATGGTCCTTAGCCAGACTGTTGCATGAATTTGGGCAGTCTTGTCTTGGATTGTAAAATAATTTGTAAAATAATTACAAGATTTGAAATCTGCAAAAATGAGTGCTAGGACCTGCTGAGGCTAAGGCTGATTAAGACTTTCATCATGAATTTCAATATGAATATTGAAATTCAAGTCTGTTGCTGTGACATTCCTAGAAGGGAAAAAATTATCCAGAAATGATTGGCAAGAATTAACCAAGGCTAGGTTTATAGCATTAGTAGAAAATTTAGAGTTAGAAATGAAAGCAACGGCTGAGAGAGAGAATTGAGGTAAATAGCACAGCATTTTGGATTGGAGGAAGAGCCTAACCCAGGCAGAACAATGCTTGAGATGGCTTGAATTCAGTTGTAGATGAAGCAGCATTTTTTTAAAAAATGAGGAAAATGTGAATTTGAAACAGAAGTTGAAAAGTTTGAACTTGTAACCAGAGAGAGAGGTTGGCAATGGAGAGAAGAGAATTTCAAAGAGAGAACTAAATCAGAAAGCATGAAATGATTGTGGGGAAAAGAAAAGAGCTTGGGTTATATGGTTTAAGGGAAGCTAGCCCAGTCAACAAAAATGATATGTTAGGGGAGAAAAATGTCAGAAAATCAGTATGTTATCACTGCCACAAAATACAGGAACAGTAAACCAGTGGGAGTAATAGGAATGGGAGTCTTCAGAAAAGGCATTATTGATAAAGGCAATGGTTGCCATGCACGTAAGTCAGGACCAACTAGAATGGGGAATGTGACTCTAGGAATTCATCCTTGAATATTGCCAAAGTGAGCCTATAGCAGCTTTATCCCTAAGGGAGATGTGTCCCTTTAATCCAACAACACAAGTGAACAGGTTAATATGTTGAGAGGGACTGGGGCAAATCAGTAACCGATGGTGAATGATGATGTGATTTGTGTTCCAGACAGTTTAATGAAACAGGAAGTATTAATAGGAGGGTCTCTGATTTCTGAGCCTGCCCACTTTTATACCAAATTAATTTACAAAGTGACTTAGTGGATGGAATTGTTACTGTGGAAATTTTTCCTAGTTTACCGTTATTAACATCCTTCCTATAGAAGTCACTCAGTGTTTTAAAGAAAGTGAGCAAGGCAAAAGCACTTTGGAATTGGTAAGCAAGCTGAATTTGAAGTTGCCTATATCTGAGGACAGGGGGAATAATTGCAGCAATAGATCAGCACTTGCAATTGCCAGGAATGCAATCAAATTATTGAAAATTGCTAAAATTCAATTGCAAATGAAGTAGCATAAATTAGATGTGATGGCAATGGTAAAAGAAAGGAATACTCTAGTAGAAGAACAGGAGAAAGAGAGGAGGCAGATAAAGAGAGTTTTTGAACTTCAGAAGTTGGCAATGAAAGAGGCAAGCCAACTTAAAATGGCAAAGGTAGGAATAGTGATGAGGGCAGCAATGAAGAGCAAAACCATCGTAGACAAAAACCTGGTGGGGATCTGTTTCAATATGTTCAAATGTTACCAAAGTTTGAGAAGAACGTAGATGCTTTTTTATTTTGAGAAAGTAGCTAAACAAATGAAATGGTCGGTGACCACATAGGTGTTCTTGATACAAACAAAATTGATGGGTAGAGCTAGATATTTGCATCATTATCACAGGAGGTATCTGAAGAATATGATGAGAATAAAAAAGCTGTCTTTAGTGCATATGAGCTAGTGCCAGAAGCATACAATGTTCTAGGAATCTAGGGAAGGACCCTGGTCAAACGTACATTGAGTTTGAAAGGATCAAACAAAGTATCTTGATGGGTGGATAAGAGCATTGAAAATACATCAGACATATGCCATTCTTAGAGAGATTGTTATTTTGGAAGAATTCTTGAAGTAGTGAGAACTCGTGTAGAAGAGTAGAGAGTTAAGACTGCAAGATTAACAGCAAAAATGGCCAATGATTATAGGTTGGTTCATAAATCAAAGTTTGGCTTCCGACGTCAATTTTAATCTGTGAGGGATAGAAATTGAGGTAAAGAGAAATCTTCAGGTGTAAGGAAAAAGGAGAACTTATTGAAGATGGTAAAGATAATTTACCACAGGATTTAAAAAAAAACCCATGAGGGGGAAGAAGTAAAGCTCAGGTGTTTTCACAGTAATAAAGTAGGACACATGAGCCTCAGTGTTGGTGGTTTTAAGAAAAGCACTAGGAAGACATGTAGTAAAACTGGATAAGTCAGTGGGGTTTATTAAAGTAAGGATAAAGGAGATCTCAGCAGAAGTTAGAGTTGCAAAGGAATGTACAGCCTGGTCAGGGGTTGGTTAATAAAGTATCAAGCTTTTTAAAGAATTTACCCATGTGGGTAAGGTTTACTCGTGTACCAGGAGCAGTAGGTAAAGAAATTAAAATTTTAGAGAGACAGGAACAACTTACCTCTCCTTCAGATGCCCAGGCCTAGCCACGGACCTGGATCCTCAGCCTAGCCTTCAAGTCAGGGCCAGGGTGTCAGGCCTGTACCTGTTCCTCGCTCGCAGGGAGACCCCAGGCTGGGGTGGAGCTGTGTCCGACGACTCCTCCTCATATTGCTGTCACTGCCACTGGAGGCCACCACCTCCATCCGCCACTTTCCAGGCTGAAAAGAAACTATAGAAAAAAAGCACTACAGAGAAAAGGAGAAAGAAGGTCCAGGCTCAGTCCACCTACTCCCCTGCCATCTTGGGGGGAGAAAAAGCTTTTTTGCAAACTTGGAGGTGCAGAGCCTACCTGTCTTCCACATCAATTGTACCTGAAAATCTGGGACAAAAAAATTCCAGCTGACTTTAGGGATGCTGCTATCGCCACCATCTTCAGGAAAGGAGACAAAGTGGACTGTGGGGGTTACTGAGGAATCTCCCTACTCTCCATCACCATAAAGATTGTCGCCAGATCCTTGCCAAGTGCTGTTTCCCAGATTCTAAGGAAATCTTTCTAGAAACACAGTGTGGCTTTCAACCAAACCATGGAAGTATGGACATGATTTTTACTGCTTGGCAGCTACAAGAGAATTGCCACAACAATGTCAACTACTCTATAGCCTTCATCAATCTGACCACGGCTTTTGATTGAATCAGTTGGCAAGTGCTATGGATGACCTGGTCAAAAGCTGGCTGTCTAGAGAAATTTATTGATATATTCTGCCTCCTCCATAACAAGATGTTATTGACGGTCCTCACCAATAGTGTTATTGTAGAATCCTTTGTAGTCAAGACGGGAGTCAAGCAGGGATGTGTCATTGCCCCCACACCCTTTTCTCCATCTTCATGGCCACCATTCTTCTTCTTGTCAACATCATATTTCCCCGTAGTATGGGCAGTGTCTACAGGATGGGTGGAAAACTCTTCAACCTCAAACAGTTAAAATCCAAGAAGAAAACATTGACTTCCCAAGTGGAACTTCAGGATATAGATGACAATGTCATCTCTATTCTCTTGGAAGAGAATCTTCAAGCTTTGCTTTAATGCCTTTTTGGAAGCACACCGATGGATCTGTCCCAGCCACAACCTCCAGAAGACTTGATTCCTTTATCAACCTATCCCAGGGCAAGTACTGATCCATCCCTCCATTAAGATCAATGGAGAAATCCTCCAAAATATGAAACATGGTAGCTCAGTGATTAGCACTACTGCCTCATAGTGCCGGGGATCCAGGTTTGATTCCACCCTCAGGCAAGCGTCTGTGTGGGTTTCCTCCAGGTGCTCCGGTTTCCTCTTCCAGTCCAAAAATGTGCAGGCTAGGGGGATTGGCTGTGATAAATTGCCCAAAGAATCCAGGGATGTGCAGGCTAGGTGGGTTAGCCATGGGAAATGCAGGGTTACAGGGATAGGAGAGATGGAGTCAGTCTTGGTGGGATGTTCTGTAGGGATTCTATGATACCAGGTAAGCTATGTCTTATCTAAAACTAACATTGATGTGAAGATTCAACACTGCATCCAATCTGCAAGCATTACCTTCAGACATCTAAGAACAAGAGTTTTCAATGACTCTGATTTCCATGCTGATTCCGAGATTCTTGTGTATAATGCAGTCACCCTTCCAACTCTTCTATATGGCTCCAAAACGTGGATGCCACCTCAAAACCCTTGAGAAGAACCATCAACATTGTTTGAGACAGATTCTCTGCTTCATCTGGAAGGTCAAGCATATTAACCTCAGCGACCTGGAAGCAGCTACTAATACCGTCATCAAGGCCATGATCGTCCAAAACCAACTCCACTGGGCTGGCCACGTGCTTATAATGCCCAAGTTCCAACTGCCAAAGCAAATCATCTTCACCCAAATCAAGGAAGGCACTCAGACAAGAGGAGGACACAGGAAGTGTTTCAAAGATGTCCTGAAGGCTGCCCTCAAGAAATGCAAAATAGATACCAATGCATTGGAGACCCTTGTTCAAAAGAAACTGACTCAGGAGAAACTCCTGTACAAGGGATTAAATTCTTCAAGAACACCCATCGGCAAGTGGAAGTATGGGAAAGGAACCGGAGGAACGAATGCCAATGATCTCAAGGCCAAGGACCACTTCCACCTGCCAGAAACATCTGCCAAATGTGAGATGGGAGATGGTTCTCAGATTGGGCTTACCAAGGACCCTGCAGGCAGTGACCTGGAACTTCCTAGGTGGACTATTATTAGGGAGTGACTGCTGATGATCTTCATAATTAAAAATATTAGTAGGCACATCAGAAGGAAGTCAAGTTCACGCAGTGGAGAATTCCACATTATATATGCAAAGGCATAAACAGGTTATTTGATACTAAAAGGTAACCTCAGAATCACAAAAGTTCAATGGTCCAGAGGGAGGCTGTTTGGCCAGTTGTGCCTGCACCAACTCTTCAAACAAGCATCAATACCTAACATCAATCTCCTGCTTTCTCCCCATATCCTCACATACTATTTTTATACAAATATCCATCCAATGCCCTATTGAATGTCTCAATTGACCCTGTCTCCACCTCATTTCCAGGCAGCATATTCCATTACCTAACTACTCGCTAGGTGAAAATGTTCTTTCTCACGTCACCCTTGCTTCATTTGTATATCACTTTGTTTCTTCTCTAAGCAGAACCATCCCAACCTCTTCAATCTATCCACATCACTGAAGATCTTCATCCCTGGAATCATTTTTGTGAATCACTTCTGCACTCTCTCCAATGCACTCACGCTTTTCCTATGACGTGGCTCCAACAACTAAATAAAAGACTTCAGCTGAGGTCTGACAAACATCTCGCACAAGTTCAAAATCACCTCTTTGCCCTTACACTCCATACCCTTATTAATAGAGACAAGAACAGTCAGAGTCATGCAGCATGGAAACAGACCCTTCGGTCCAACCAGTCCATGCCAAACTAAATTAGGCCCACCTGCCTGCTCCTGGCCCATATCCCTCCAAACTTTTCCTATTTGTGTATCCATCCAAATGTCTTTTAAATGTTGTAATTGTACCCTCATCCACCACTTATCCAGGACGTTCATTCCACATGTGAACAACCCTCTGTGTATATAAAAAAAAAATTGCGTCTTACATCTTGTTTTAAATCTCTCTCCTCTCATCTTAAAAATGTGCCCCCTAGTCTTCAAATTCCCCATATTAGAGAAAAGACAACTACCATCAACTCTATCTATACTTCTCTTTATTTTGTAAACTTCTATCAAGCCATCTCAACCTCCTATGCTCCAATGAAAAAAGTCCCAGCCTATCCAGCCTTTCTTTATAACTCAAACTGGCAACATCCTGGTAAATCTCTTCTGAATCCTCTCCAGCTTGATAATATCTTTCCTATAACTGGACGACCAGAGCTGGACACAGTTTTCCAGAAGAGGCCTCACCAATGTCCTGTACAACCTCAACGTAACATCCTAACTCCTGTACTCAAAGGACTGAGCAGTGAAGGCAAGTGTACCAAACGCCATTTTAACCATCCTGTCTATCTGTGACGCAAACTTTAAAGAATTATGTATCTGCACCCCTAGGTCCCTCTGTTCTACAACATTACTCAAGGCCCTACCATTAATTGTATAAGCCCTACCCTTGTTTGTTTTACCACAGTGCAATACCTTGCATTTATCCAGATTGAACTGTATCTGCCATTTTTCAGTCCATTGACCCATTTGATCAAGACCCCTCTGTAATCTTAGAAGACCTTCTTCACTGTCTACGATCCCACCAATTTTGGTGTTGTCCACAATCTTACTAACCATGCCTTCTGTATTCTCATTCAAATCATTTACATAAATGACAAACAAAAGAGGACCCAGAACCAATCCCTGTGGAATACTGCTGGTCACAGGCCTCCAGTTGAAAAGCAAACCCCACCCCACCATCACTCTGTTTCCTGCGATTATGTCAATTATGTATCCAATTGGCAAGCTCACACTGAATCCCATATGACCTAACTTTACTAATTAGTCTCCCATGCAGAATCTTCTCAAAGGCTTTACTAAAATTGAAATAAACAATGTCCATTGTTCTGCCATCATCAAACCTTTCGGTAACTTCCTCAAAAACCTCAATCAAGTTTGTGAGACACAATTTTCATCATACAAAATCGTACTAACTATCCCTGAACAATTTTTGCCTCTCTAAATGTCCATAAATCCAACCTTTTATAATTACCTCCAACAATTTACCCACAAGCGAAGTCTGGCTCACAAGTCTATTGTTCCCCAGTGCCCTTCACAACTTTTCTTAAACAAAGGGACAACATTAGCCACCCTCAAGGCATCAGGCACCTCACCCATATTTATAGATGATACAAATATTTCTGCAACGCGTCTTGTAATTTCTTCCCATATTTCACACAACATTCTAGGATACATTAGATCAAGTCCCGGAGATTTATCCACCTTTATATTCTCTAAGACCTCCTGAACCTCCTTTTCAGTAATGTAAACTGTTTTAAAACATCAAAATTTATTTCTATGTATTCTCTAGACTCCATTTCTTTCACCACCGTAAAAATGGATGCAAAATATTCATTTAGTATCTTTCTCATCTCCTGCGGTACAACACAAAGATGACCTCCTTGATGTTTAAGAGGCCATACCCCCTCTCTAGTTACCCTCTTGCTCTTAATGTCTTTGTAGGATTTCTTTAGATTATCTCCTAACCTTATCTTTCAATGTTATCTCCTATATCCTCTTTGCCTTCCTGATTTCTCTCTTAAGAATGCCCTACACTTTTTATATTGATTAAGAGATTCAATTGAACCAAGTTGTCTATATTTATTCTTGACTAGAACCTCAATATCTTTATTCATCCATTGTTCCTTAATCTTACCGGCCTTACTCTTCATTCTAACAGGAACAAAATGCCTCTGAACTCTCGTCATCACACTCTTGAACGCCTCCCAATTGTCAGACATCCTTTTACCTATGAACAGTCTACTCCAATCAACTTTTGAAAGTTTTTGTCTCATACCATTAAAATTTGCCTTACCCCAATTAAAAACTTTAACTTTTATGGAAGGCTTATCCTTTTCCATAACCATTTTGAAACTAATAGAATTATGATTGCAAGACCCAACATGTTTCCCCCACTTTTACTTCAGGAACCTGCCCTGCCTTATTGCCCAAAAGAAGGTCTAGGTTTGCTCCTTCTCTCGTAGGACCATCTACATATTGATAAAGAAAATTTGCTAGAGCACGTTTTGACAAATTCTTCACCATCCAAACCTTTAACACTACGGTACTCCCAGTCAATGTTTCCAAAATTAAAATTCCCCCATTATTACAACCTTATTATGCTTACATATATCTGAGATCTCCCTACATATTTATTCCTCAATTTCCCTCTTACTGTTGGGGGTCTTATAGTACAATCCCATGAAATTGATCTTTCCTTTCATATTTGTAATTTCTACCCATATATTTTCACTGGTCGATTTTTCAGAAATGCCTTCCCTAGTTACAGCATCAATGTATCCTTAATCAAAACCGCCCTCCCCTTTCCTTCCCTCCTTTTCTATCCTTCCCATAGTATCTAAAATCTGGAACACTGAGCTGCCAGTCTTGTCCATCTCTCAGCCACTTTTCTGTAATAGCTGTGATGTTCCAATCCCATATTCTTAAACATGCCCTGAGTTCATCAGTTTTACCTGTAAGACCCTTTGCATTAAAATAAATGCAATTTAGTTTTTCAGAGTTACTACATATTCTGACTCTCTCTTGACCTTCTTTTCTAATTGACATGCTCTCCTCACATTCAGAACCTTCCCCATCAATCCTGTTTACACTGCTACTTAGAATTCCTCCACTCCTCTTCTCTATCTGTATAAAGTCTCCCTTAATAGAATGAGCAAATTTCCCTGCTAAGTTATTGGTCCCTTTCCAGTTTAGGTTTTGAATATCCTTTTTGAACAGGTCTTTTCTATTACAAAAGAAATTCCAACTGTCCCAAAATCTGAAACGGTGAACAGTACACCAGCTCTTCAGGTATTAATTTATCTCCTTCAACTTTGTATTCCTTCCCTCGTTTGAGTTTGGCATTAGGAGCAAAACAGAAATTACTACTTCTAAGGTTTTATTTTTTAATTTTCTACCTAACCTCTTAAATTCATTCTGTACTGCTTT
The DNA here is from genome assembly GCF_021869965.1 of Rhincodon typus. Lineage (NCBI taxonomy): Eukaryota > Metazoa > Chordata > Chondrichthyes > Orectolobiformes > Rhincodontidae > Rhincodon > Rhincodon typus. Next base: position 3,176,336 of record NC_063367.1, on the reverse strand, counting down.
AATCTTTTCCCTGAAAGTGTCATTCCTACCAATGTGTACAATAATTTCTGGCTTCTCAATCTTACCTTTAGTAATATGCTTGAAATGTTTAGAAACGTCCTTAATCCTAGCACCAGGAAAGCAACAAACCATCCTAAAATTATGCTCACTGCTACAGAATCGCCTGTCCATGCCCCTGCCAGGAGAGTCCCCTACAACAATAATTCTAATAAGTTTTGTCAAAAGCTGCCTAACATAAGAATTGTTCTAAGTGTCCAATAACTGTGTATACTTTATTAACTGCTCTCTCCATAAGTCCTGCTACTTTCAATGATCTGTGCAGGAACCTAGTCCTACCTGCTCCTGCACCCCTTTTAGAATTGTACTACCTATTATATATTATCTTTCAATGTTCTTCTGACAAAAGTGCATCACTTCACCCCCTTCTCTGCATTGAACCTCGTATGTCACCTATCCAGCCACTTCATCAACTTGTCAACATTCTTTTGGAGTTCCACATTGTTCTCCCCACAATTTACAATTTGTCCAAGTTTTGTGTCATAGAATCATAGACTTGTACATCACGGAAACAAGACCCTTCGATCCAACTCATCCATGCTGACCAAATATCCTAAATAAACATAGTCCCATTTGCCAGCATTTTGCTGATATCTCTGTAAACCGTTCCTATTCATGTATCCATCCACATGCCTTTTAAATGCTATAATTGTACCAGCCTCCACCACTTCCTCTGGCAGCGCATTCCATAATCGCACCAATGTCTGCGTGAAGAAGTTGCCCCTTAGGTCCCTTTTATATCTTTCCTTTCTCACTTTAAACCTACGCCCTCCAATTTTTGACTCCCCTACTGTCAAGAAAAGACCTTACCTATTTATCCTACCCATGCCCCTCATGATTTTATAAACCTCTATAAGGTCACCCCTCAGCCTCCGATGCTCCAGGGAAAATAGCCCCAGTCTATTCAGCCTCACCCTATAGCTCAAAACCTCCAACCCTGGCAACATCCTTGTAAATCTTTTCTGAACCCTTTCAATTTTCACAACACCCTTCTAATAGGAAGGAGACTAGAATTGCAAGATAGGTTCAACTTTTGGAACTATGTTCTGTATAGCTGCAACATGACCTCCCAACTCCTACACTTAACGTACTGACCAATAAAGGCAAGCATGCCAAATGCATTCTTTACTATTTACCTCCCTGTGACTCTACTTTCAAGGAACTAAGAACCTGCAATCCAAGGTCTCTTTGTTCAGCAATATTCCCTAGGACCTTACCATTAAGTGTATGAGTCCTGCCCTGATTTGCCTTTCCAAAATTCAGCACCTCACTTTTATCTAAATTAAACTCCATCTGACACTTCTTGGACCATTGGCCCATCTGATTAAGATTCCCTTGTACTCTGAGGTAACATTCTTCGCTGTCCACTACACCTCCAATTTGGTGTCATCTGCAAACTTACTAACCATACATCCAATGCTCACATCCAAATCATTTACATAAATGATGAAAAGCAGCGGACCCAGCACCGCTGGTCACAGGCCTCCAGTCTGAAAAGCAACCCTCCACCACCACCCTCTGTCTTCTACCACTGAGCCTGTTCTCTATCCAAATGGCTAGTTCTCCCTGTATTCCATGTGATCTAACCTCGCTAACCAGACTACCAGGAAGCTTGTCGAATGCCTTATTGAAGTCCATATAGATCACATCCACGGCTCTGCCTTCATCAATCGTCTTTGTTACTTCTTCAAAAAACTCAATCAAGTTAGTGAGACACGACTTCCCACGCACAAAGCTATGTTGACTGTCCCTAATCAGTCCTTGCCTTTCCAGATACATGTAAATCCTGTCCCTCAGGATTCCCTCCAACAACTTGCCCACCACCGATGTCAGGCTCACTGGTCTGTAGTTGCCTGCCTTTTCCTTACCACATTTCTTAAATAATGGCACTACATTAGCCAACCTCCAATATTCTGGCACCTCTCCTGTGGCTATTGATGATACAAATATCCCAGCAAGGGACACAGCAATCTCTTCCCTAGCTTCCCACAGAGTTCTAGGGTACGCCTGATCGGGTCCCGGGGATTTATCCACCTTTATGCATTTTAAAGCGTCCAGCAGCTCCTCCCCTGTAATATGGACATTTTTCAAGATGTCGCTATTTATTTCCCCATGTTCTCTCATTTCTGTATCCTTCTCCACAGCAAACACTGATGCAAAATACTCACTTAGTATCTCCTCCATCTCCTGTAGTTCTTCTTGCTGATCTTTAAGGGGCCCTTCTCTCTCCCTAGTTACCCTTTTGTCCTTAATGTATTTATAGAATCCCTTTGGATTCTCTTTAACCCTCTTTGTCAAAGCTATCTCTTGTCCACTTTTTACCCTCCTGATTTCCTTCTTAAGTACACTCCTACTGCCTTTATCCTTTTCTAGGGATTCACTTGATCCCTGCTGTCTATACCTTGCCCAAAACCTCAATTTCTCTAGTCATCCAGCATTTCCTATACCTACCAGCCTTGCCCTTCACCCTAATATGAACATATGTCTCTGGACTCTCGTTATCTTATATTTGAAGGCTTCCCATTTTCCAGCTGTCCGTTTATCTGTGAACATCCACCCTAATCAACTTTTGCAAGTTCTTGCCTAATACTGTCAAAATTGGCCTTCCTCCATTTTAGAACTTTAACTTTTAATCTGGTCTATCCTTTTCCATCACTACTTTAAAACTAATTGAATTATGATCACTGGCCCCAAAGTGCTGCCCACTGACACCTCAGTCACCTGCCTGCCTGATTTCCCAAGAGTATGTCAAGTTTTGCACCTTCTCTGGTAGGTACATCCACATACTGATTCAGAAATTTTTCTTATACACACTTAACAAATTCCTCTCCATTCAAGCCCTTAATTCTATGGCAGTCCCAGTCTATGCCTGGAAATTTAAAATTCCCTACCATAACCACCCTATTATTCTTACAGATAACTGAGATCACCTTACAAATTTGTTTCTCAATTTCCTGCTGATCACTGGGGAGTCTATAGTACAATCCCAATAAGGTGATCATCCCTTTCTTATTTCTCAGTTCCACCCAAATAACTTCCCTGGGCATATTCCCAGGAATGTCCTCCCTAAATACAGCCATAATATTATCCCCAATCAAAAATGCCACTCCTCCTCTCTTGCCCCCACTTTCTATCCTTCCTATAGCATCTATACTCTGGAACATTAAGCTGCCAGTCCTGTCCATCCCTGAGCCACGTCTCTGTAATTGTGACTAGTTTAAATCCTCCCGAGCATCTCTAGCAAATCTCCCTGCCAGTATATTAGGCCCCTTCCAATTCAGGTGCAATCTGTCCTTCTTATACAGGTCAATTCTACCCCAGAAGAGATTCCAATGATCAAAAAATATGAATCCTTCTCCCCTGCACCAGCTCCTCAGCCAGACATTCACCTGCTCTATCCTCCTCTACTTACCCTCACTAGCTTGTGGCACTGGGAGTAATCCAGAAATTACTATCCTTGAAGACCTCCTTTTTTCGAAATTCCTGCTTAACTTCCCATATTGTCTCCTCAGAATCCCGTCCTTTTCTGACCAGTTGCTGTGGATATGACAGAGCACCTGGTAAGAAGACCAAGTGTATCAGATTCTAAACGGCAGTATGAATTAAGGAGCTTGTTAAAAATTACACCTTTGATATCTCCATTCTCAACCTTTCCACTGCATTCCTTACAGAATTGTGACAATGCAGAAAGAAGATATTCAGCCCATTGTGTCTGAACTGGCTCTTCAAATGAGCATCATTACCTCGTGCCAATCTCCTGCTTTATTTCCCATACCCTTGCACACTATTTAAGTCCAAATAATCATTCAATGTCCTTCTGAATGCCTCAATTGAGCCTGCCTCCACCACACTTCCAGTCAGTCCATTCCAGACCCTAACTACACTCAGCATTTTGAAAACCTGTATCAGATCTCCTCTTTGCTTTCTCTTCTATCTCATGTCATCTGCAAACTCGGAAATTGTCCCCTGCACACCAATATCCAGATCATTAACATGTATCAGGATAAGCATGGGTCCCAATACCAACCTCTGGGGCCCTCTACTACAAACCTTCCACCAACCTGAAAATATCTATTGACCATTACTCTCTGTTTCCTGTCACTCATTCAATGTTGTTACTACTTTCTCTTGTATTCCATGAGATACAACTTTCCTCATAGGGCTGTTGTGTGGCACTATATCACTGCTTCTGGAAGTCTACATATACCACATCAACAACATCACCCTTGTTGAGATTTTCCATTACCTCTTCTTCAAGTTAGTCAATCTTGATTTCCCCTTATCAAACCATTTTTTTCCATGTGATTACTAACTCCTGAATAATTGATTCTAAAGGCTTCCCCATCACCAAAGTTAAACTAACTAGTCTGGGCTTATCCTTATAACCTTTCTTGAACAAGGCCATAAGTTAGTAATTTTCAAGTCTTCTGGCACCTCCTGAGTCCAGGGTAGACTGACAGATAATGGCCAGTGCCCCTGCAATTTCCACTCACTTCCTTCAAAATCCTTGGACGCATCTCACCTGGTTCTAGTGTCTTGTTAATTTTAAGTACCAATAGTCTATCCATCACTTCTTATCAATTTTGAACCATTCTAGTCACAGAGTGCCCTCCTCTGTCACCATCCCCCTTTGGTAAAGACAGATGCAAAGAATTCACTTAGCACTTCAGCCATACACCCTGCCTCCATGCGTACGTCACCTTTCTGGTCTCTAATCAACCCTACTCCTCTTTTTATCACACTTTTAATAATTATGCTTATAGAAAACTTTCTGACACCCCTTTATGTCTGCTGCCAGTCTTTACTTTTTTTTATTCATTTAAGTATGAGGACATCCCTGGCTAGGCCAGCATTTATTGCCCATCCCTAACTGCCCAGGGCTAACAGTCAACTACATTGCTGTGGGTCTGGAGTCACATGTAGGATGGCAATTTCTTTCCCTCAAGGACATCAGTGAACCAGATGAGTTTTTCCTGACAATGGCTTCATGGTCACCTGCTTTAGCAGGATTTGAACCCAGATCCCCAGAACAGTACTGGGGTCTGCGGATTAACAGTCCAGCAATAACGCCACTAGGCCATCACCTCCCCCAAATTCCTCTTGCTTATTTGCTTTTACACCTCCCCTCTAAACCTTCAGTATTCCTATTGATTCTCAAATGTATTTCTACCTAATACAGGGTTGCCTTCCAATATTCTACCCCCTGAAAACCTGAAGTGAACGAAAACTTTGCTGCCCACATCTTAACTTGCAGACAGTCTTGTCCTCCCATCAAACTGTGCTCACTGGTGTACAAAGTCTCTCAGTCAATGTTTTGACTTTAAAATTTGCACCCTGGTTTTCAAAGCCCTATATGGTTTTGCCTCTCTATCTCAATAAGCCCCTCCAGCCTCACAACCCCCTGATATCTGCAGTCTTGAAATTCTGGACACTTGTACATTCCCAATCATAATTTGTCCATCATGGTGGTTGTGCCTTGAGGTACTTAGGCCCCAAGCTCTGGAGGTCCCTATCCTAATCCAAAGGGCTTTAGAATCTACTTTGTTTCAATGTCCCTTTGTAATATTTTTGATGTCTCATTATGATAAAGGTGCTATGTAATTTGTTGAAGAGGCATGGACTTGATGTAAAATGTTTATAAGATACTGGTTAGAACTTAAACACAGTAATATATCCACACTTTAGGTTGTTGGAAATCATAAAATCCCTACAGTGCGCAAGCAGGCCATTTGGCCCATCGAATCCACACTAAAGATCTCCACACTAAAGATCACCCCACCTCATCCCTGTAACTCTGCTTTTCCTATGGCCATTACACCTGATCCACACCCATCTTGGACACTTTGGGCAATCCACCTAACCTGCACCCTTTGGACTGTGGGAGGAAACTATAGCCCCCAGAGGAAACTCACGTAGAGCTGGGGAGAATGTGCAAATTCCACACAGTTGCCTGTAGGTGGAATCAAATCCAGGATTCTGGTACTGTGAGGCAGCAGCGCTAACTACTGAGCTACCATGCTGCCCAGAGGGCACAGAGAAACTAAAACTAGACTGGTAGCAGGGATGAGGGATTTAATACAGGTGTTCAGACTTTGAGAGGAAACAATTTGTAATGGCAGGTTGGTAACCAGAGGTCAGAGATTTAATGATCCAGAGGACTGAAGAAACTGAGTTATAATTGGATCTGATTCAGGCAACACATTCTAATTACAATAATCAAGATCCTATGGCTCTGGAGTGGTACTAAGGGAAGTTGTCATTGGTAATACTCATAAAAAAGTGGCAAGTGGGGTCTCTTCTAAAATCCCAAAGAATTTCAGGCAAAACAATCTGGAATTGAGTTCTTTGTAACGTGTTCTGACTTCTGTCCAAATTGACCGATGAACATACTCAAGAACAGAGCCATTTGTAACTGAGGGACTGCCTGTACACCACATCAACAGTGTTACCTTCATTTTCGTTTTTCGGATTTTCCGTTATCTCCTAAAAAAAAGTTCAGCAAGTTAGTTAAAAATGATTTCCCTTCCAGAAATCCATGCTCACTTTTCCTAATCAACCCACCTATTTATTTGATCCCAAATAATTGTCTCTCAAAGCTTCCCCAGCACTGAAGTTAAACTGCCTGATCTGTTATTGCTGAGCTTTTCCTCAGAATCTTTCTTGAACAGGACTTTAACATTTGCAGTTTTCCAGTTTTCTGGCACCTTCCCTGGTCCAGGAAAGATTGAAAGAATATAGCCAGTGCCCCTACAATTTCCACTCTCAATTCCTTCAAAGTCCTTGGATGCATCTCATCTGGTCTTTTTGCCTTGTTAACTTCAACGACCAACAGTCTATCCAACACTTCTACACTATTGATTTTGGACCCTTCTAGTGACTGAGTTCTTTCCTCCATCACCTGGGCAGTATCCTTTATAGTAAAGACAGATGTAAAGTATTCATTTAACACCTCAGCCATACCCCATACCTCCATGTGTAAATCACTTTTTCACTCACTGAGGGCATCCACTTCTCCTTTCTCTCTGACTTTGGGAATTCATTTTTATGTTAGCTGGTAGTCTTTTCTCTTAGCTCCTCTTCTCTTAATTGCGCTTTTACCTCCCCCCAAACCTTCAGTATTCCTGTTGATCCTCAATTGCACTTTTTGCCTTACATATGTCATAAGCACATTTTCTCTTTCTAATGTTAATGCTGGATTTGTTTATCCTACCTTTTCCATTGGATTGAATGCACCTTGACTGAAACCGAACCATCTGCTGTTTGAAGCTGGCCCATTGTGCAGCTACTGGTTTTCCCCCCAACCACTTATTCTAAACAATCCTGCTCACTGTTCTCGCTGCAATAAAGTCAGCTCTCTGCCAATTGACTTTTCTTTCTGATTGTTACATGTCTTCCTTAAGCCAGGTCTCCATCACTGCCACAGCATCATAATTACACATTACAATCTGCACCCAGCCTTATTTACTCTACCGCATATATGCACGTCAACTCTATTTTGGACTTTCTTTCTCCCTTACTCCGACTTCATTTACCAACTCATGAGTGGTTCAGCAGTTAGCACTGCTGTCTCACAGCGCTAGGGACCTGGATTTGATTCCAGTCTCAGGTGAATGCCTGTGTGGAGTTTGCATGTTCTCCCCATGTCTATGTGGCTTTCCTCTGGGTAATCTGGTTTCCTCCCACAGTCCAAAGATGTGCAGGTTATGTTAATTGGCCATGCTAAATTGCCCCCATAGTGTTCAGGGATGTGTGTGCTAGGTGGATTAACTATGATAAAAGTGGGGCTATGGGGATAGGATGGGATGCTCTTTGGAGGGTCGGGGTAGACTTGATGGGCCAAATGGCCTCTTTCTGCATTGTATGGGATTCTGTGAACTTACTATTCTATATGATAATGCCAACTGTAGCCCTAAATATTTCACAAGCTGTGGTATTCTCCTAAACTGTTCTTTCTTGGTCCCCACACCCCTGCCAAGTTAAAGTCTTCTCAATGGCACTAGCAAAACAGTCTGCAGGAACCTCAGTCCCAGCTGTGTTTAGGTGCAAATCATATGGTTTGCATAGGTGCTATCTCCCCTACAGCCAGTCCCAGAATCTAAAGCCCTCCCACCTGCTGCACCATCTTTCTAACCACATATTCATCTGCCTTCTCCTCCTGTTTCTGTACTTGCATGCATGTGGTACTGTGAGTAATTGAGAGATTACTACATTTGTGGTGCTTCTTGCTAACTTTCTACATGGCTCCCTAAATTCTGATTGCAGAACCACAGCCTCCTTCCTACCCGTGTCATTGGTGGGTCACAACCACTGGCTGTTCATCCTCCTCAAAGGATGTCCTGTAGCCAATCTGTGATATCCTTGACCGTGGCACAAGGGAGGCAACATACCATCCTGGAATCATGTTGACAGTCACAGAAATGCCTGTCAGTTTCCCTAATTAATGATTCTCCTGTTTATTAATTGACCTGCTGTTCATTAAATCCAACAAATAAATCTATTTGACATTTCAATCACTTCCTCTTTCCCAATCTGCTGTGAAAATATTACTTTAATGGAGCGGGGTGTCCCCTTCAACAGCTTGGTCTTCAATGGAATTCAGAAACAAAGGAGTTGAAATGCCCCCTAGAGGAATATTGTGGAGTGCCTACAATTGCCTGTGTTTGATACCATCCTCATTCTGTTTACCTCAATGGCAAATTGTTAATGGGGCTCAAAGATTCAACCTTTAACATGAGAAAGAATTCATAATGTTCACCTGATGCTGCACACAAAACGGCCAATAATCTAGCAAGATCAAATCTACAGATACCAGCAAAGACCACAATCAGCCAGATCCACTGAACAGAAACTTGAGGAGGACACTTTCCAACCAGTAGCTACTCCATAATACTCAGTGAGCACTATTCTTGTGTCTTTGACATCCCCTTGGGTGAGAGGGATGGATGTTCCCAGGCAATCTTCACAAACAAAGGATGGGATGGCCCCCTCACATTAATATGACAGTTACAGGATTTGGGAGTCTGCTTATCTTTTCAATCAGTTATCAGACAATTTATAAACTGTATGTCACCAGATTAAAGTGATTCAAATACTAAATTAACAGTGACTAATACTGCAACAGCTATGCTTGATCTGGTCAGGGAGTTGGGAGGGAAAGCAGTGATTTGGTGGGAGGAGGGGAAGAAGCACACATTCATCTCTCTGGTATAGACATCCTGCAGACCATGTTAGACAATAATATGGCGCAGTGTCTAATCAGTGTACATCTAGTGAACAATGTGGAAAATTACCCAAATATTATGTTCACAAAAGAAGCAAGACAAATCCAACCCAGCCAATTACCATCGCAACAGTCCACTCTTGATCATAAGCAGAGGATGGGGTTATCAACAATGCACTTATTTGGCAAACCTGCTGACTGATGCTTACTTTGGAATCCACCAAGATGTTCAGCTCCTGACCTTATTACATCCCTTTGACATTCAATGGTGTTACCATCACTGAATACCCCACTATCATCATCCTTGGGGGTTACCATTGGGCACAAACTGGACTCGCCACATAAATACGGTGACTACATAAGCAGGTCAGAGACTAGAAATTCTGCAGCTCCTGTCTCACCAAAACCTGTCTACCAACTACAAGACACAAGTCAGGAGTGTGATGCCCATTGCCTGGATGGGTGCAGCCCCAACAACATTCGAAAAGCTTGATACCATTCAGGACAAAGCAGCTCACTTGATTGGTACTATATCCACAAACATCCACTCCCTCTACCCACCAATTCTCAGTAGCAGCAGTGTGTACTATCTACAAGATGCACTGCAGAAATTCACCAAGGCTCCTTAGGCTGCACCTATGGGAACACCACTGGCTTATTCCATGAATGAATAATAAAAGAAAACATCCAAGACTTTTGGCAGATGGTGGGGTAGGGTGTGTGAATAGTAATAGAGTTTACAAAGTGAGTCCTGCTACTTCGGTGCAACAAAATGAAGCTGTTGACAAAGCCTTTCCAGTCAACCGTTTGTAAGACAATCATCCCTTGGAACTCGCTGCTTGAACCTGCAGGAGTGTGAGGGTGGAGGAGGGTAACCCCATCTCAACTAGTTATACCCTAACCTCACACCCCGCCACTGATCCTGATAAAGACATTTTGACTTGTCTTTCAGGTGAGATGTCTGTACACTAACAAAGATGTAAAAGACCTCATGCTATTATTTAAAGAAGAGCAGGTCGGTTCTCCTGGTGCCCTGATTTAATTACTCCTCAAACAACATCACTAAAACAGATTCATTGGTCATCCTCACATTCCTGTTTATGGGAGCATGCTGTGTAAACTTTGGAAACCATATTTCTTACATGACGGCAGTGAATACTTTTCAAAATGAGGCAGTTAGCTCAGTAAGCTGGATGGCCGGTTGTGACAATGACTGATGCAAACGGTGTGGGCGTGACTCTCCTTCTCAATGTCCCCCCTTGCCTGAGGGATAGTGACCCTCAGGTTAAACTACTATTAGTCACCTCAGTGTGGAGCTGGAGGAACAAGCAAACCAGCCATCTCTCTCTCTGAATGAGATTAGAGTGAGACCATGGCGACTTTACCTTTTACTCTATAAAAGTACTTCATTGCTGTAAAATGATCTGAAATCTCCTGAGGCCTTGAAATGAACTGTATAAATATAAATGCTTTCTTGATTTATATTGCAGTTCATTCATCATTACCGAGTCATTATTCTGGAACATTCTCATGAATGAATGCTCCAACATCATGTGACCAAGATGGTAGATTGACACCACTTTCTCCAGGCAAACTATCTTTCAGCAATAGGTGTCATCTTGTTTACATCTTGAGAAAATGTTTTAGGAAAAGAAAATATTAACTCCTTATGAGTGATTTTAATGTGCTTTTGCTTTTAAACATTTTGCTGTTTTCATATCTTGTTAATAGTTTGTCGAGTTTATTTCAAACTTGTAAATAAATTTGATCAAATAGGCGTAACCATTTCTCTGTTGTGGTATTTTCCATCTTATGTCAGAATGGGAAATGGGATGAATATCACATAGAACTGCCACTGATCAGGGACTTTTAAACATTAACTAACAATTAGCATATTAGCCCTTAAAATAACATGCAGAAAGTTGCAGGGTTTGGCTCAGAGGAGACAGAGTCTGCCTTTTTGCCAACTCAACAGCCAAACATACAGGTATCTGGGAAATTACTAGTCTCTTGTGTACACCAAGCACAGTAACTTGCTGGATGGCATTGACTCAGTAATGGTTTTTAATTTGATCAGTAATACTCATTTTTTAAAAATATTTTTGAATCCCCACACTACTGCTGCACAGTGATAGTAGGAGGGCCTAGGCCCGAAACGTCAGCTTTCCTGCTCCTCTGATGCTGCTGGGCCTGCTGTGTTCATCCAGCTCTACACCTTGTTATCTCACTGCTGCACAGTGCTTCTTCTTCCCCCAACAACACAACCCCGTGTTCTGTGTGCGTTAAACGCAGGATCTCAATGACGACACCATGTGCAAAAGACTTAATTCAACACTTCCACCACCGGGAAAACAGCCAGTAACAAGCAAATCCCTATAACTGCAATGTTTACGTGAAAAAAGTGAGGGGGAAGGGTGAGGGTTAAATCAAGTAGAATTGGAGGGGGCCAGAAATACTCAATATAAACAATAAGTGACATATTCAACTAATATACTCAATTTGGTAAAACTGTTTGCTAAATCCACAATAATGCAATCATGTTTTGCAATTTAAGAAAAACGAGATCCCTAAGTCAAAAATAACAAAATGAAAGAGAAATTTACTAGCAGACCCAATTTCACCGAAAGCTGCGGAGAGCCAGAGTCTCAGTTCCAGCCCCTGGACCAGGTCGGCTCCGCCCTCCCTGTAAAGGGTTACAAGTCCCGGCGTCCGGGCCGGCCCCTCACTGTAAAAAGTTACAGCCCCATATGGCTACGGGCTCTGAGCTGGAGAGATGGCTCTGGCCTCCAGGCTCCGCTCTTGCCGCTACTTCTCGGCTCATTTTCTGGCAGCGCAGGCGTTCTGCAGCTCATCAATGAAGCGGCCTGACAGCTGCTCGGAAAAAGGTAGATTCTGTGGCCGTATTCCAGCTCCGGGCCCGGGAACAGAGCGGAGCGGAACAACCGGGAGGGTGTGCGCCGGGGAAAGGAGGTGGGGAGGGGGGAATTGGAGCGGGGACTGTAACAAAAGGAAACCAGAAAGATCCAGGTTTTGTTACAAAATAACCAGCGCTCCCTTGCTGTGAGATTGATACTGGAAATATTACATAAGTTTGCAATTTCGTAATAATGATAGAGTCTAATTGTGGCAGATTTCTCATCATTTCAAATTGTTTCATTTCAGTAGTTTATGCAGTCTGGTGGATTCTGACATGTATTCTATAACCAGAAGATTTTATGTTATTGTCTTTGTTACAATCGACAAGGATGTCTATTTTCAGGTTTTCTGCTCTTGGCCCTTAGCTCCAAGCTGGCCATTTCTACAGACACTGACAGAAAATCTGATGTAGGTCAGAGATAGTAGGAACTGCAGATGCTGGAGAATCTGAGATAACACAGTGTAGAGCTGGATGAACATAGCAGGCCGAGCAGGAAACCTGACGTTTCGGGCCTAGACCCTTCTTCAGAAATGGGGGAGGGGAAGAGGGTTCTGAAATAAATAGGGAGAGAGGGGGAGGCGGATAGAAGATGGATAGAGAAGAAGATAGGTGGAGAGGAGACAGAGATAG